>NC_083618.1:20904602-21204602 GCF_963584025.1 Labrus mixtus | reverse complement strand
TGTCCTGTTGATCTCTGTAAGCGGAGCGGAGAGGAGGACGTCGAGAACGTGCATAAAATGTCACTTCCTGGAGCTTTCGCAGAAAATACGACCCGGGGAAATGTCTTATACAGGCAACACAGATAGACAGTGAACATCTACTTTTTCACATCAGTTAACCGTTCGCTTATTAATGGGCGATAAAAAACGATTTATACATGTAAAAGGTTACATATAGCCCCTTTAATATATCCTTTACTTTCTCTGGATCTCTGACAGGGTTAAGAAGAAGACGCGTGACAATTAAAAACAGGACTCATTACAGTACTGTTTTGAACCGATTATCATGATGAAGAACAAAAAATATTAAAATAGAATTGGCAATTGGTACAATGAGTTCTTCAGCCCAGCATGCCCCCTCCTCAGACCTACTTTTAAAAAAAAACGTTTTTAAGATGATTCAGAGGGGGGAAATCAGTCTCAAAGCTTTGCATCAACAAGAGAGACTGACATGTCAGCTTTCCACACATACCATCTAATAATCAAATGAAGCAGCATCTTATCTGACAATAACAGAGTTCATCCCAACAGTTTCTTATCGATAAAGACATGAGGAGTCCATTTTGAAGGGCCATTAAAAGCAGAAGACTAAATTACTGCACATTATGTTTGTCTTGTTGTGACACCTCATTCAGCATTGATTCTAGACAAGATGAGAAATAACCTGTTAGCAACAACCTGATAGGTTGAACCTGCAGCTTACGCCGTCCTATTCTCCTTCATACACTTCAAGCATCTTTTAGAGTTGTAGAGAGTTGTGTGAAAAAGGCTGAAACCCTTTTATAACACTGAACAAATGAGGAGTGGTACATTTTTACGAAATGCAACATCCAGAAACATACTGTTTGAAGGTTAAAGGTGCACTATGGAGTCTTGGTAGAGAAATGTGAAAGTTGGAGACATGTACAGTTTCTGTGGTATATGTTCATAACTCTAAACACGAACTGTCCTCAGAGGAGAATTTAGTCCCTGTAAAACTGTTTGAAGATAAAATGCTATAGGAGAAGTTATGGTGGAGGTCTGCAACAGTGAATTGTTTCACTTTCCCAACTTTCAAATTTCACTACCAAACCTCCATAGTGCTCATTTAAAGTCTGCAGCTTTATGATGACCTGAAAGGTTATTCAAAAAAAAGACAAGAGAAGTCAATTTTAGATGTTGTTTTTTGTGATTGTTTAATTTCGCATCACTTGGCTTGAAGAGATACATTCACGACGACACGTTTTCCAAACAGAAGCCTTCACAGAAGGAGCAGTGCTCTCACTCACAGAGTGATGAAGCAGCACATTTGTCTTTATGAATATTTTCACGCTCTGAATACCTCTGCTTAAAATACAGAGATGTCTAAAGACATGTCAGAGGTTCAGTTCAATAAACACAGCATGTGAACATCACATATAAATCTTAAACATGTTTAACATGACCAACCGAGTCTCCGAAATGGAGACAAAGTACTAACATCACTGTCAGCATCACCAACATTTAGGCTCTTTTTCCCATTGGGAAGAAGAATGATTACTTCACAGAGTAACATCTAATACAGAATAAATCACAACTTCTGAAATAAAAGAGAGAAAGAATTATTTTGTCTCCAAATATCACAAAAAAAACCCACAGAATCAGCCTTTACGAAAGGCACAAAGAGTGAAAAGTTGCATAACATATGCAAAAACTCTTCAATACAGCACGACGAACAAGTTCAAAAGTCCAACATCTTCATTCAAATTGTGTCTACCACGGCCTCCAGGGGGCGCTGTTAGCAGGACTCTTCTCTTTGCTGATGCTGGTCTGGACTGTGGAGCTCAGAGGAGAGAAGTCAGCCTCTCTCAGGTTCTTATCAGAGGAAGGCTGCAGCTTGTTGAAGTGGTTCAGCAGTCTTCTCTGGGACTTCATGTTCACTTGCTGTCTGGACAGAAAGTGTGTCGTCTCTTGGACACACCTGGAGAATCCCTGGTTGACAGCTGCTGAGTTCACAATCTGATGCTGCTGCAGTCGTCTGAGGACACAAACTGTCATCTCCAGGATGTCTGCTTTCTCCAGCTTGGAGTCTGGCTCTTGTTTGAGGAACTCTGGACCCAGGAGAGACTTGAGCTGCTCAATGCTGCTGTTGATTCGCTCTCTGCGTAACTTCTCCACCTGAGGCTTTCTGAGCTGCAGAAAGAAAAACAAAAATCATTAGTCAACTTATTCTTGGAAGCAAGTTAGTGTAAAAAGACATCTTCAAATGAAAAGGTTCAGTTTTCTTGGATCTTGAATTTACCTTGTGTGTCAGAGTCAGATGTTCCTGAGAGTTGGTCATTGCTGAAGTGATTGAAGGTGCCATGTCTGGATGTCTGTGCTGTAGAGGTCTCTGTAGAGAGAATCTGATCTCTGCTGGCTTCATCCCTCCTATTTATAGTCCCACATCTCCATATGAATGTGTGGGTTTAGGTCTGGGAGAAGTTTCTCACAGTCTCGGCCAATCAGAGATCTCGTTGGGACAATAGAGGATGCGGCAGGGTGAATGCTGTTAATGCCTGGGGGACAATGGTTAGGTCTCAGGGGAACAGGTGGGGGATCGGGGGGGGGGAGACAGTCACAGAGCTCTGTGTGAATCTGGGAAAGTGTTGACCCTGTAGAGAGAGCAGATCTGCTGCTGGGATCAATGACTTTGACTGAGCACACGCTCATCAACCTGCACACACGTTGGGAAATAAACATCAAAATAAATTACATGATCATTTTGTGAAAACCAAATATGCATACATTTCTGCTTTATATAATGTTCTCTCTAGACGAGGTGGTTTCTAGTTTTTAAAGCCTCAACATCAGAAAATAACATGACCACATTTCCAGCATTGGATTGATACCAACAGTCTCGATCAAGTTTTTCTTTGCTTTATTCACTTTGTGGATATTTGTGTGATTGTCCATGAAATGTGCTCACAAATCGTAAGAATAAATATGTGTATACTTCATCCGTCTTTTTCTATATATTCATCTTTATTTTGACTTTTGCTTCTGAAATTGTTCCATACTTTTACTTTTCATACTTTCATTGTTACTCCTGTTTTTCTCATACATCTATTCTCATGTAATTTGCATATTTGGAATAAAGATATCAATAAATGAATGAATGAATGAGTACAGCTACATGTGTGAATGGCATCTATAGACGTTTTCTCATGTTTTTTTGCGTGCAAAAGATTAAAATAATGATTTTCATGTGGTAAAAATGGTTTTAAACTTTCAACAAATCATGTAAGGCATTGAACATTTTCCCTAAATTATTGGATAAATGTAATACATCAGGAGGATTTCATATTTTGACCCAAAATAATTCATTCAGTTTTATATAAACCATTCCAGGTATGTTCATACGGGGCCATTTTGTAATGTTGTAAATATATAAACCAAAAAAAAATATATATATAGGCTATATTTATGTTTGTGTGAAGGCACCAAACAGAGAGGCATCTCTGATTCTAATAAACATGTCATGCATTGTCTCAGATTTTACAGTGAGCTGATTTTTAACATTTCTTGCAAAGTTAGACTCCTCTGTCTACAATGCATCATAAAGTATATAAATGAAGATGAAGATGAAGATTTTCCTTTGATTGCAGCTTCTATAACAAAGCTTTCACTTCAGTGCTAAGTCTTCTTCACCATCAGCATCTCCTCGTCAATTCAGGAGCAGTCTCCTTTTTATCCTCCCTGTCATAATAAACAGCGAGGAATGCAGGGGATCTGAATATAAAGGAGGGGGTGACAATGAAGAAAAGAGAGCCTCTGAATGTTCATTAATCCTAAACATGTCTGCATTCCTCATAGACGTTTAAAAAAAAGAAAAGATCCTGGTGATGACGAGCCTTGATGACAGGAATGTCCATTCACAGGCAGCGAGAGAGCGAGCTAGTAAACTGACTCCATAATTAATGTGATGTCTAGCAGACACACTTCTTTTGTTTCCTGCGGGCCGTGAATGGAGAGAGTGTGGGAAAGCAGAGAAAACTCACTCACACTCACTCAGACAGATACAGACAGAGAGAGAGAGGGAGAGAGAGAGACAGAGACAGAGAGAGAGACAGACACACAGAGAGAGAGGATGGAGACAAAAGACGTCTGACAGAGAGGAATTCTTCACTGCTTTTCTCACTGACCCTAACAATAGCCTTCCTATATTTAGATCTTTTTATTTTGGGTTTATATATTTATATAACATCAAGAATCAGCCCTGTATGAACCTGCCTGCATTGTTTTATATGAAACTCAGTCAATTATTTTGGGTCGAAATATAAAATAGAGCAAATTAAATTCCTCCTTTTTTTGGTCAATAAGAGAGTCTGGTAAATAAACAAACTATTAATGACAAGAAGGTTTAAAGTAGAAGAAGAATTGTTGCTGCTTAATCTGCATTCACAAAGAGTACTTAAATCTGATCACACCTGCATTACAGTATTTCTAAGCCGTCTATGTGATATAATTATACAGATTATTAATGTATGTTTTCACTATAATAAGACTGAATTATTTTGATTTAAAGAATCATGGCCATGCATTTTTATTAAAACTGTGTTTCTGAATTAAGGCAGAGTGATTACAACTCTACTGATACTGGCAAAATAATAGTTGTAGTTTATTTTGGTCAGCATTGATCGTTTCTCCCCACTAAAAAACACACATTAATAATCTATTGAATTCATAGAGCGCCTTTTAAAGGACTCAAGGAGGCTCTACACAAAGGAGGGACAGGACAAAGAACAAAACATTCAAATGAACTGAGACAGGAAGCAAAGGATGGCAGAAGTTATATGACAAATACAAATAAATATATTGCGAGATCAAACCGACTGAGAAGGTGCAGCATGAAGCTTCGTCTTTTTCTGGAACACCTTCTGTTAGGGCCACGAGTGTTAAAACAAAATCAAACAGAATGAAATATCAGAAGCTTCAAAGTAAAAGAAAAATTCCAATCATGACGTGCAAAACATGAAAAGATCAAAACAAGGAGACACCACCATCAGTCCCAATCTTTAAAAAAAAAAAGTGCACACTGTCATATATTACATTCATATTTGATCACCTCTTTATTTTGAAACATTTTTAAAGATTTTTTAAACTTTATCAAACTATTCCACAGGTTCACCCTGGTTTTGAAGATACACATTCCTGCGTTAAGTTTGTCCTCGTGCTTTCTGTAGGGGAGAGAAGTGAAGTGTGTGAGTTTAAAGCTCGATGTAAATACGACATTTGCACCTTAATACGTTCAATAAAGTGTCTGTTAATGACTCAAAACATTTGTGTTTATTTCTCCGTCCCTCTCCTCCTAATTGAAGAGTGTCTGAACAACAAAGTGCCCCCCCCCTCCCTGGGGCAGCGCCGGGAGCTGCTCCGTTGGGATGAATTAGCATTTAACAAGGCACATGTCTATTGTTGAGTGAATGGACGGAGTGTGGGAAAGCAGCGAGCGGCAGAGTCACAGTTCAGGCTGATTAACATCCTCAGAGCCTGCAGCACCTGAGGGATCTCTGAGGGGGAGCTGGCACACTTCACGCAAACTTGTTATTCTCCTCTATCTCCTTTCACTGTCGGCCTCGGCCTCTGTCTGATGTGGTCCCCGAGTCTGTAGCTCCCGCCAACTTCATTTTCCCACTCTCTTCCCAGATCATTCTTTTAGTCTGAGTCTTTTTTTATTTATTCTTTAGATTGGATGCCAGACTGTCTCAGGAAAGTTGCCCTTACAGCAAATCTTTTTGTTTGTGTTTCATGTTTTGGCACACACACCTTTGTCTTCATTCAGTGAACAAGAGCCCAACATATTCCATTTCATAGGCCTACATCATTTTTTAATAAAACAGCACACACTGAAAACAGTCAGACACACAGAAAGTGACACACACACACACACACACACACACACACACACACACACACATCACCGATCACACAACCAGTGTGTCATCTCAGTATTTCATCAGTATGTGCATCCATCCGCTGTATAACATCCATAAAATAAATAAGTCAGCACAGCTTCCCTTTCTCCCCCATAGGTCTATAAATCCTCCATCACTTGTTGCCACGGAAACCATCTGTCAGTCAGTGAATTGTGCATTAGTCTAATTTTCGAAGTTATTTTCTCCATTATGTAAATTACTTTGACAACTAATTCCTAAGTCTCATCGGTTTTTTTGTTTTTTTTTTGGGGGGGGGAGGATGAGGAGTCGAGATGTTTGAATTCTATACATTCTCAAATTCCTGTACCAAACTTCAAACATAAACCCCGCCTCTTCTTTAGGTCCTTAAAGTTGACCCTCTCTGACCACGTCCAGATGGTCAGCCCTCCCCCCCGTCCGACTGTGTCACAGGGCTCATGGTGACCAGTGAGGCGTTCGCGCTGCCTTTGTTGTATCGATCACAGCTCAGAGGACGCAGGGTGGGAAACCCTGACCAGCACTTTACTCACTGGGACAACTTGTCACCACACACAAAACACATCTGGTTCTTTTTTTTTGAACACATCATTCACCTTTTTTAAGCCAATATTCAGTTTTTTGGGATCGTTATAACAACCAGTATTTATGACTTTCCCTTTTTTGTCAATCAGCAAAATATCCGTTAAGATAAACAGAGTCCTCTTCACCTTTTGAATCCCCTTAAAATGCTCTGATTAATCATTTTCATGAGCAGCTCAGTTTTCTTTATTATCATCAAATGTCCTTGTTTGACAGCCAGACCTGCAGGACACATCTGCAACATCTGGAGCCTTTCATCTAATAGATTATTATGACTGTCTACCAAAACCTAATTACGCTCGTGCATTTATAACAATTATGATTAGTTGCATGAGTAGTATGATTATGTTTCCCAAAAGACTTGAGATACCTGATGATGATGCAAGCCTTGAGAAAACATTGTTGAAGATAATCTCCCTGTCAGTCTCCAAAGTGTGCGCAGGTTGATGAGCGTGTGCTCAGTCAAAGTCATTGATCCTGGCATCATCTCTCTCTACAGGGTCAACACTTTCCCAGAGCTCTGTGAGTGTGTCTCCATCACCCCCCCAAGTCCTCCACCTGTTCCCCTGAGATCTAATCATTGTCCCTCAGGCATTAACAGCATTCAGCATGTTGCCGCTCCACATGCCTTATTGTCTCAACAAGCTCTCTGATTGGCTGAGACTGTGGGAAAGTCCAGTCAGACCTAAACCCACACATTCATATGGAGATGTGGGACTATAAATAGGAGGGATGAAGCCAGCAGAGATCAGATTCTCTCTACAGAGACCTCTACAGCACAGACATCCAGACATGGCACCTTCAATCACTACAGCAATGACCAACTCTCAGGAACATCTGACTCTGACACACAAGGTAAATTCAAGATCCAAGAAAACTGAACCTTTCATTTGAAGATGTCTTTTTACACTAACATGCTTCTCAGAATAAGTTGACTAATGATTTTTGTTTTTCTTTCTGCAGCTCAGAAAGCCTCAGGTGGAGAAGTTACGCAGAGAGCGAATCAACAGCAGCATTGAGCAGCTCAAGTCTCTCCTGGGTCCAGAGTTCCTCAAACAAGAGCCAGACTCCAAGCTGGAGAAAGCAGACATCCTGGAGATGACAGTTTGTGTCCTCAGACGACTGCAGCAGCATCAGATTGTGAACTCAGCAGCTGTCAACCAGGGATTCTCCAGGTGTGTCCAAGAGACGACACACTTTCTGTCCAGACAGCAAGTGAACATGAAGTCCCAGAGAAGACTGCTGAACCACTTCAACAAGCTGCAGCCTTCCTCTGATAAGAACCTGAGAGAGGCTGACTTCTCTCCTCTGAGCTCCACAGTCCAGACCAGCAACACCAAAGAGAAGAGTCCAGTCAACAGCGCCCCCTGGAGGCCGTGGTAGACACCAACAGACTGGAGTTACTACCAGACAAACTGAGACGACCTCATTGGTCAAAGAATACTGGACTGAAAATCAATGTACTTGTTCTTCTGTTTGTTCAGAAGGCTGTTCTGTTCTGTTTTTAATTTCTTGAGGAAATGACAGAAGCTGTTTTCTTTCAATTTAAGAAAGAGAAAATCTTGTCATGCATGTTGTATGATCCAAATCTGATTGCATCTGTGATCTTTATTACAGACTTTTCTGTCTGAAAAATATTATTTGTCGTAAAATAGCACAACATTGTATTTTGTGAATACCTGATATCATCTCATTGATTTATATAATCAAAGTATTTGACCAATACTGGCCAGTTTTATGACACCTGTTTTTGAGATTCAGCGACAGGTTTCGGCAAAGCACAGCTACTTTTTGGTAGCAGTTTCTTTTTTTTTACTTTGTAAAAGACATCAGACCCATGTTGGGTTCTTCACATTCTTCAATCAACATGTTTTGTTGTGTCAACAATTGTTTATCTGAATGTTATTTTCTCTCAGTTTTAGAGAGTCTGTTCACTTTGTTTAGGTTATTCTAAACAATATCCTGTGTTTTATAAAGAAACTAAATTTGTTCACTCGGCTCTATTTGAGCAAATTGTCTTGGAATACAAGGTTGTACTTGTGATGTATCATCACCGTTAGTGCCTCTATGTTTGGCACACTGAATAATGTGAATAAAAAAACATCAACTGCATCTTCAGCTGTGTCCTATTGTTCTTTAAGAAGAGAGAAAGTAGATGTGAAATGTCACAGCCCGGCTCTTAGACTGTTTCAAAGACAGGAGACACTCGAGTATACTACTTAACAAGGCAATTTATTAATCAGGAAAATAATTAAAACTTGCAAAAACTCAGTCAGTTGTGTAAGGTGTGGGAGTGTGGAAATGCTGTATGGGTGTTGTGTTGTGTCCAAAGGCAAAGATGTGAGGTCATAAAAGTCTCTCTGAAGGTCTCCACAAAAATGACTGCTGCTCTGGTTGGGCATGGGGCACACCAGGCCCAGATGTGTCTCATCTCCTGCTCAGATCAGAAACAGAGACAGAAAGAAAACAGCAGTAAATGAATCACAGCAGACGGGCCGTCACAGAAACAACTGTGTCTGAATTCAGTGACAATACAGGGATAAATCATGAACAGCACCTGCTGTGATTGTCTTATTAGTCATCTGTCTGTAAGCTCCTAAATCCTTTTAAAAGAAACACATTTATTTTGTGGCTGAGCGCTGCCCTCTACTGGTTATACTGTGCAAGAGCAGTTGAACGCCCCAAAACTCACAGGACTCCTGTACCAATGAAAGAATTAATATTTGAATGAATGCATATTTTCTTTTCTTTATTATGTCCCGGGATGTCATTAAGCCAACATCACAACATGAACCATCCCCCAAATAATAACAATCCAAGAGGTAAGATACAACCAATACTAACACAGTTAGTATTGGTTGTATCTTATCCCCCCCAAACAGTTTACATATAATCCAGTTCATAAACCAACACATCACTTAAAAAAAAAAAAATCACAATAAAGAGGAATCAATAAGTAATTAGTTATTTTTCTTGTCCTTCCCCATCCTTTAAAGAGATATTCAGAAAAAAGCAAAAAACATTATTAAAGCGATGTTCCATTAGAACTGTATCACTTTTTGTAGTGGTGATTTGTCTGTCGAAAATCTAAATAAAACTTATATCAAAAATGATCTAAAGGCCACTGATGCACCGTGGGGATGTGGTGTACGCAGGCAAATGAAATCCATTGCCCATGCACAAAATCTTTGTTTCTGATGGTTTATTTCTTCAGAGCAAGCAAGCAAAAGAACAAAGTAAACCATGGCTCCTGCTAGCCTCTCTTGCGCTGGTAAAAAAAAAACAGCAACCCATAGGCCCACCCAGGTGCATGCTGGTCCTCTACCTGCCTCTCACCTATATAACCTCAGGTGCCCACAGTGTTACCCAAATACCTAAGCAAAATACTGATGCAAAACTACATTTAATATTTAAATCACTAGCAAAAGAAAACATGATCAAAAATCTATTTAATTTAAAGAATGCTTGTTGGAATAATTAAATAAACAACACCAACCAATATGACTAAACTGAATACCAAACAAAATTCTAACATTCCTGTCGGTGCTTTGATGTGTCATGGCTGTGTGAACATTTTATGTTTGTGGCTGCTCAATTCCATCAAACTATGAAAATATTTCACTGATTGCTTGTATTATTTATTCAAATTTCCCCTTGAATTCAGTCTGACAACGCTGGACATTTATCTTGTGAAGGGCCGACTGCTTGGGTTGCACACAGCAGGATTGGGAAAAAAATTAAACAGTACCTTTATTTAACATGGAAAAAAACATGTTTTAAAATACAACCAACTCAGGTATTTATCAGGAACACAGTGAGCTGTGGCTGAGAGGTTATTCTGTTTGAACAAAGTGTGGTTGCTCAACACAAGTTTGCTTTTATAATCCACCTACAAGTTACTTCTTGTGAAAGGGAGGGCCTATTGGACAAGAAAAACGAGTTAATGTTTAAAAATTAACAATTGAATCAATCTCAGTTTAAATAAACATATTTTAACTGAAAGGAAATGGCGTGCTTACAGTGGTTTTTACACCTACTTCTACTAAGAGGTAAATGCCGTAATTTGTGTACAAGTCAATCATTAACTGCCTTAATGACTGACTTTTGGTTAGAAAAGTAAAAAAAAAAAAAAAAAAAAAAATCCTAATCTTTTATTGACAGAGATAAACGGTATTTTATGGGGCTGTCATGAAATGTGGATTCTTTTGTCAAAACAGTTGGAAATTTCCAGTTCCTGTCAAAAATAATCACATTATTGAGTCCAAAGCAGCGAAAAAAAGAATGTGTGATATATTTAAAATGTTCAGTATTTAAAATGTTCACTCTGTACAGGGAACACTGAAAACCTTTAATAAATTAACTTGCTTCATCTTTTAAATAGAGTGAAGATTGATAGAGAGAAAAAGAAAAGAAGAATGAGTCGGTTCTGTGCAGGTTTTAGTGGGTAAATGTTTACAGAGCGACGCCCCGCCCCGCCTCGGACCGTACGTGAATTGTGATTGGTCGAAGTGGGACGCGCACGCACTCTACGCACGCCACGCACGCAGCGTCAAGTCGTTGTCGACCATGGCGGAATGTGTTCGACTTGACAGCAGCACAAGTACTCACACCATGGATAAAAGCATTACTCTGCCGCCCGACGAGATATTCCGCAATCTGGAGAATGCAAAGCGGTTTGCAATTGACATAGGTACGTGTCGGTTTAAAAGTTTAATTCATTTTTTCAGCCAAAGGTTCTCCTCTCCGTGTTTGTGGAGCAGCTCCGCCGCAGTCTGGTACTATGACAACAACACATGACTTTAGGAGAAAGTAAACAAGGCAAAGCCCCCGTTAGCTGCTTAAAGACGTATATAATCCGAAGTTCTTTGGCAGCAAATGGTGTTTACCTTAAAGGTGAAAGTCTAACGAGTTTCAGGAGGATTTTTTAAAAACCTGGTCCACTTTAAAAAGTGTTAAAGCGTTAGTAGCTAGCCAAAAGGTTTTAAGGTTTCTGCTCTTGAGCATTTCACAGTTTACTACACGTTTTTTTTTACGTCGGGATTCTGACCTAGTTTTTACTCCTACTGCCTATGTTATCTTTAGGGCTTCTTCTTATCGGGCTTTATCAATACTGCCTTTCTTTTACAGGTGGATCCCTCACGAAGCTGGCCTACTACTCCACTGTGCAACACAAAGTGGCCAAAGTACGATCTTTCGACCACTCTGCAAAGGTAATTTATCCACTTTGGTTACTCTAAAATCCTAGGTTTCCCAGGAATCAGTTCCAGCTGTTATCTGTAGCTAACTCTGCATGTCAAAATACAGCCAACAACACATAACCTCTAACGTAGTTAAATAAGATAGATTTTACTGATACCACACAGGAGGCGTGTCACTATTCCAGAGGTTATTTCAATTGGTGTAAATGTTCCTCGTCCGTGTTCCTGTCCCATCAGGAGGCTTCCAGTGACAAGCTGTATGAAATATCAGTGCAGGAGGAAGTCACCGCACGCCTTCACTTTATCAAATTTGAAAATGCCTACATCGAAACATGTTTGGACTTCATCAGAGACCATCTGGTCAACACTGAAACCAAAGTCATCAAAGCCACAGGCGGAGGAGCACACAAGTTTAAAGAACTCATCGAGCGGAAACTCGGACTCAAGTAAGTGGACAAGCGGAAAATGTAGCAAACGACCAAGGCTGTTTTGACATCATTGCACTCGGCTTCCACATCCAGCTTACCCCGCAGATGTCGGGAGCTTTTCAGTCCAAGTGTGAGCAAGGCTTCAGTCTTTGCCTGCGCTGCATGTAGAAACAAAAACAGGAAGGGCTGATTCATCGTATCTGATTAATTCACAAAGCAGCATCCGGCCCTTTTCCTGTGAACCAGGTTCAATCAGAGGACAAATATACTGTAAGTGTTTATGCAAATCTATGAAGAATATTGTGGAGCTTAAGTTAGCTTGCAAACTGTGAACAACATTCACATTATAGTTGGCTTGTTATGTCTAACCTTCTGCATCGACACACACATGTTTGGCCCTTTCTAGCTATCAGGAAGCCAATATTTAAACAGGACTGCTGCTACTTTCACTGAGGCTATATTTGCACACTGACACTATAGGATATATATATATATATATATATATATATATTTTTTTTTTTTTACAGTTTGTGTCTGTTGTGAGTTGTAATGTTTTTCTGTAGTATGAGGTCAAGAGAAAACGACATTTCAATCCTTTGTATATCTTGTACATACGGCAGAATAAACAATAACATGTGCCCTTCATATGAAGATGTGTGGCTTCAGACAGCAACTCTGTCTACAAAAAAAAGATGATCAATCAGTAAAAGGAAGATTGTATGTTATATATGACTTCCCAAATGGAGGAAAAGTCAGTTTGTGTTTTGCTTTGGCTAAGAATGACTCGAGCTAACGGACGTCTTTTTGGCTGCGTGCTTCATTTCCGCAGAGTGGACAAAGAGGACGAGATGACCTGCCTCATAAAGGGCTGCAACTTTGTGCTGAGGAACATTCCCCATGAGGCGTTTGTGTACGCTAAGCACGCCGACTCGGAGTTCCGCTTTCAGACGACTCAACCGGACATCTTCCCCTACCTGCTCGTAAACATCGGCTCTGGTGTGTCCATCGTCAAGGTAACCGATCATCTCTCAGGGAGGCCGGGCCCACTTATCACACAATTTAATGTCAAGCTAACAAGATGAAGTGGTTCAGTAAATTCGAGGTCTGATTAGTTACTGTCATCACTGACACACACTGTACTTTTGGGTACTTGGGTGACTTCACTCAGGCTTCATCCGTTCATATTTACAGACCTGCCACAGTAATAGCAGTCTTAGTTATAGTAGTTTACTTTTTTCAATGCACCAAAAGAGGTAGTTCAGCCCATTAGGACTCAGAAGACACAGAAAAACAAAAAAGACAAGAGCAGACACATAACGAGAGAACAAGAACAAATACACCACTGTACTAGTCAAACAATGACAAACCAAAGTGTTAACACACCTCAGACTTTAGAACGTCAGTATTTGTTAAACGTCCTTCTGTGCTGCTGGAAGGTATTTAACACAAACCAACATGCGGACACACTTTAGTTTGTCTCTGCAGACTGATGTTATCCTTGGTATGTCGCTGTGTGACGGCATGTTTATGTCTGTTGTTTTCCTTCTTTCAGAGGACTTCTGTTTATTTGAATAAGCTCTGATTATATGTGACTCACACAATAGACCGTGTCCCCCTCTCTTCCTCTGCATCAGGTTGAATCAGAGGACAAGTTTGAGCGAATAGGAGGAAGCTCGATAGGTGGAGGGACGTTTTGGGGCCTTGGAGCTTTACTCACCAAAACGAAGGTGGGCTGCAAAAACAACTTTTTGATTTGTTATCAGATGAAAGTATCGGTTTCAGATTGAAGATGTCTGCGAGGTGTGACATTTTGGAAACACCAGCCTCCTTAACTTTAACCTTCCTCTCTCTTGTAGAGATTTGACGAGTTGCTGCAGTTGGCCTCCAAAGGGCAGCACACGAGTGTGGACATGCTGGTGAAAGATATCTACGGAGGATCGTACGGGTCTCTGGGCTTGACTGGAGATCTGATTGCGAGCAGTTTTGGAAAGTCAGCGACTGCTAACAAAGGTGACAATGAACACAGCGATTTAATGTGGCTCCTCGTAATACATTATGGTATATATGTGTGCGTGTGTGTTTAAGAAAAGTTAGGGAGATCAATGACCGTGATGATCCCCTTACATTTTTCCCCAATGTAGGCAAAACTACTTTTAATTAAATCGTCATGATGTCACTATTTAATGTAATTATAACCGCTGTGCATCCCGGTTGATTTATCCCCTGCACAGCTGCAAACTTAACATCGCAGGAGGAAGTTTAAAGAACATGTCTCTGTTGTGTTTGTGGAGTGTTCATGACAGGAATGTGGCTTTAAATGATCCGGCTTTAGCCTGAAAAGAAGTCCTTGTTGAAGAGAACTGATGACCTCTGCCCCAGTTCTGATGCAGCCTAGTTCATGTTCATGTAACTGTTATGAAATGTGGGGACTGCAGAACAGAGCAGATATTCTCAACTTTCTCCGGCTTGTTACCAACCATCTGTAGCTACAGAGCAAATACTGAGCAGTTTACACATGATAGTGATTGAACTATTTTCCTTCTTTAATGGGCTGAATATTCACAGTGAGTGAATAAAGAACCACTGAAGAGTATCTGATCTTTTACTCTTAATGGGAACTCTTTTAAAAAAAAACAACTTTTTAAGCATCTCTTCAGCTCTTTGAGGCGTTTTTTTTTCCCTCTGTGTAAAGTTTTTATATATTTATATTTGTGTTCATAGAGTTCTCTCAAGAAGACATGGCGAAGAGTTTACTCCACATGATCAGTAACGACATCGGACAGCTGGCCTGTCTGTATGCCAAGCTGCACAACCTGTCCAGGGTTTACTTTGGAGGCTTCTTCATCAGAGGACATCCTGTCACCATGCACACCATCACGTACAGCATCAACTTCTTCACAAAGGCAAGAGCTCTTCCTCTGCAGTCCCCCCCCCCCCCCCCCCCCCATCCTCCCCAATCTGTCCTCTTAAAGCATGACTTCTATATTAAATTACACGCTGAACACGAGTGTCTTGGAGCTCCTAATAAGTTCCCTTTTAGTCCTGGACTTGGTCTGTTATCAGCTGGACTAAGAGAACCTCTAACCCAGATTCTTATGATCTAACCTCCTCCTCCTCCTCCTCCTCTTTTGTTGCTGTAGGGGGAAGTTCAGGCCTTGTTCTTGAGACATGAAGGTTATCTGGGAGCCATTGGAGCTTTTCTTAAAGGAGCAGAGGAGGACAGTAAGGAAAAAACAAAAAAACAAATGCACATTATTGTCCTAACCTGAACCTGAACCCTATTGGGTGTCAAAAGGATAACTGTTACAGTTTCTGTGATATAAACACTTTGTTTTTACTGGACTTAAAAGAGATTCAACCTCTTCAATAATCCATGAAAGTACTTGATATGTTCATGTTGTTCTCATCTAGATCCAAACCAGTACAGCTGGGGGGAGAACTATGCAGGAAGCTCCGGCCTGATGAGCGTCTCTCCAGAAATGAATCCCATGCAGCGTGCACGGAGTGGAACGGTGAGTCTGCAGAGAACACAAAAAACGATTAGATACAAAACAGCTCTCACAGTCTATCGGCTGATGGTTTCTTTGTTTTGAGTTCATCCATTTGTCTCTCCTTTAAATCTGGTATTCTACCATTGAGGCTTTATTTGACATTTTTCTTCTTGATGTCCTTTATGGTCGTTCTTCACCACTGACCGACATCATCCATTAATCTTTGGTCATCTTTGTTTTCCTCTCCACTCATTGTTCCTCCCACCTAACTCTCTGTCCTCCAGTTTCCTGTAAGTACCTCGGTGTGCTTCACTGTGTGCTCTGCTGTGATGACGTGTTGCTCCTGCTCACAGCGCTTTGTTCTGCAGCTGTTAGCGCTCCACTCAAGTATTTAGTCATGTCAGGCGTTCACTTTGTTTACTCGCCCTGAAAGCAGGTTATTTTTAGTTCAGCTCTGGTTTGGTGGAAAAATCGTGTTTCTTGCTTCGTAGAAAGAATTACTGTGAAGATGGAAAATAAAAGAGTGTGACTGTTTTTTTGACTGGTGTGATACTTTGAGCTTGCAGGCCTACGTAGAGCATCTGAAGCTGTAAACCTCTGTTAGCTTCATCTGCCCGGATACTGATTCTAACCTCTAATATTTCCTGCTTCCCCTCCCAGCTTTCATAAACTAGTCTTCGTTTGCAAACTGTGAAAGTGTGATGCTAGTCTGCAGGTGAAATATTAGCTCATCTTTGGTGTTTTGCCTCTTAAGACATCTTTATTGATTTAGCTTGTTCTTTAGTAACAACATGTTTCCTCTTATGGAGTATTGATTGAATCCTAAGATGAATGAATCTTCTTTCTTTTAGCTTTAAGTCTTGGTTGAACCTTCCCTCCTCCTCCCTCCTTCATAGTGAATCTTCCTTTCTTCTTCATAGTCGTCTAAATAAAAAATCCTCTAAAACCAGTAAAAGGATACCGATGTTTTTCATATATATGAGGACAGATTTGGTAAGATATCCTAGAATAACAGTTTGCAGGAATAGTCTGTTATTCTATGTAGAAACACAATGAGTGGTCGAAGTTAAGACAGATAAGACAGAAAATCACGTCTTCTGTGTCTTTGTTCTGTGTAGTTCGACATGTTGGAGATGGACCGCCTGGAGAGAAAGCTGGTGAATCTGCCCCTGCTGCAGGACCCTTCATCATACATCCCCGACACTGTGGACCTCATAGAGGATGCTCTGGCCCGCGAGTACTGGCTCTACTGCTTTGAAGACGCGCTGGACGGGGTGGGATGGCAGTTTATGTTTTGTTGTAGAACCACAGTGTGCCACACAGACAGAGTGGATTAATTATTAAAAATCTAAAAGAAAAAAGGGACCAAGATGATAAAAAATAGTCCATTGCATTGGAAATATTTGATTCCCAAGAACTGTGAGTCAGTAATGCACCTCTAGTGTGCGGTTATAATTTCAAGATTTCTATGAAATAGCTGAAAATTCATTTTTATTCAGTATATTGAAGTGTTTGTCTTAAAAAAAAAAAAAAAGAAAGCAACAAGGAACTTGAATCTTAGAATATTCAAACTGAAACACAAAAACAACCCGGCCTAAAGATATCTCTTTGGTCCTTAAAGTCTGGGAACGGGATTTAAGAATTCAAGATGGCTGGCTGCTAAATCTCTGTATGGTCACTATGTCAAAAAAGGCTGTTTTTTTTAAACATACGTTTTGGCCTGAATAGCTCATTTTGTTATTGGTACATTGTCCAGAGGAAAAATACTGAGTATTACAGAAGCTGCTCCAATTAAATTGAATTTAATGGAATAATCACAAGTAACGTTTCGGGCCCTCGCCCTTCATCAGACATGCACAACATTTTTGTATGAACATTGTACAGAGTGGAATATGAGGCTAAGAGTTTGTCCATACTTAAGCATAATTTGGGGCATGACTGATTTGACTGACAGGTTGCTGCCTCCTTCAGTTACAAGATTGATTGAAAGTTAGGTTGAGATGGTCTTTTCAATATGGCGACCACCATTGTTTAGCTTCAAAACTCCTCTTTAGAAACCAAAGTGTGACGTCACGGAGACTGCGTCGCACACTGGAAATCAATAACAGTTTGATAGCACATTACGTAGTCTTTTATTATCCAGTTATCCTTGAAGTTAAGAAAGCCATTTAACCCAGAAAGTGACAATATTTTGTCATATTTTTTTGTTTGTTTGCAGCAGAAGTTGTAAACGTGGGTGACTGATGTTTTTATGTTTTCTGAGCAGGTGGTAAAGAGAGCCGTAGCGAGCCAGCCTGACATGCCAGAGGCCGCCGAGCGAGCCGAGAAGTTCCGTCAAAAATACCGACACAAACTTCAGACCCTCCGCCAACAGCCTTTGTAAGGACAGGTTTTTATTTCTTCTGTCTGTTTGAACCACTGGATGCTTTTAGTGGACTAAACCTCGAGTCTTTTCCTCAGTCTCTGCTTTAGTTTCACGTCTTCATACCTTCTGTATCTACTGAAGTGCTCTGTAAATTACAATTCTTCATGTAAAATCTGTTCAAGTTTACAAGAGTGGGGTGCAGGACACCGTCATGTGTCAGTCAATGATTCATTGGCATAAACTGCAGAAATGAACATGTAAACGATTGGTTGAACTTTGACAAAAAAAACTCGCAAATTCCAGAAAACTTTTCTGCATTTTGAGAGAGTTGTTTCAAACTACATTACAAGCCCTATCTGTTCAGGTAATAGCATGAATACAACAGTGAAAAGTGCTGTGAACCGCCCGCCGCCGCCCCGTTGTGTGTTTGTTTTTCTCTCTGGCTAATGTAGAGTGCTTCTCTTTTCACCTAGTGCTTATGGATCCCTCACAGTCAGAAGTCTGTTAGACACGAGGGAACACTGTTTAAACGAGTTCAACTTTCCTGATCCCTACTCGAAGGTCTGAGTGAAATCTATCAACATATTTTGTTTGCTCTTTGTGTCCTTCACATGTTCTGTACAGCTCATTAGAGCCTCACTGATCTGATATGTCAACCTTAAAAAAATAAAAAAAAGAGTCTTATGTTTCAGTCAGTGAGGAATGTTCTGATACCATTTTATCAGCTGACAGAGAGAGGCCCTCAGTGCCATTAATTACAACAACAACATTATTCATTTTTATTTTAAATACACCATATATCTCAAAGCTTTATGCATGTGACATAATTATTGATGCTGTTAGTTTGTCTCGCGCAATTAAGGAAATCTGACCTGAAACAAGCAATGCTAACTCAAGCAGCAGTTCAACCTAGACGTAACATCCTGATTATGATGATTCAAAAAAACACCAGGGACAGAAAATATCTTATTTTGTGTATTTTAAGTAGTTTTATTGTCATAAATTCAAAACAGTGGTTCCTAACGTTTTCCATGAAGCCCCTCCCAGTTCAATCAATCTATCAAGCAATCATTATTTGTATAGCGCCAATTCAAGTGATATATTATCGAGGCGCTTAACAAAAGAGCAGGTAAAAGCACATACTCGTAAAGATAAATTGGATATGGGTAGATGGGACACTTGTATCTAAAAAAGGCTGATACATTTCTGTCAAAAATTAACATAAACTTTTATTGTTTTATTTCAACCTGATTTATTTGTGTGGCCGACTAAGGAGCCATATATTTTTGAGTTACATTTTATTTTTCACTTTTTTATCTACAGACCTTATAATAAACTATCCGAAAGTGTTATCATGATTTTGGTAAATATGTGAAAATCTTATTTTGACATAGACAGAGCCATCTAACCTTTAGAGCCCCACCTCGGGTTTCCCGGACCCATGTTGGGGAACCAATGCCTTAAATTGTTAAGACAGGAAATTCAAGAATTGCTGTCATTTCGCTGACATCTTCAGCTAGCACCACATTGTCGTCGTTTACTGTCATCATAAGATTATTAATCTAAAATCATTTTTTCTGTGATGTCAAAGGAAATTGGAATCTGATTAATGAATTGACTGGTATAGTTATTAAAGCCCTATTCTCCATTTAGGCTGAAACTGAGGCATTAACAATACTAGTGTTGGTATCTGAGCAACTCTACACACAATGCCATGATGTTAGAGATCATTGTTTTCCACCTCATGATATTAAGCACTTTTCTAGTCCTGTTCATAAAATTGTTTTTTTCTGGATGCTTTGTGCTCCATCCATCTCTATCATCCGTCTGTTCTCTTGTAGATCAAACAGAAAGAGAACGACATGGCTCTGAAGTACTACCAGAAGGCGGTGAAGTCCTTGGACGAGCTGAGCTGGGAGGAGAGACAGTTCGCCCTCGTCAGGGGCGTCCTGGCCGGGAATGTGTTTGACTGGGGAGCCAAGGCCGTGTCAGAGTGAGTCAACTTTGGTAGTTTTTCTTTCCCCCGAGCAGCCGGGTTGATTGTTTACTCTTGTCTGTCTGATTGTTGGTGATTGGAGAAGCTTTGGTTGCATATTTTTCTGTTTCATGCTGCTACAGCCTTGAACATGTGTTTTGCAGTGTTGCATTTTTTTGATAACCTAGCAGCTCTCAGACAGTCAGACTACAAACAACTGGTTTTGTGGATGCAAAGTAAAAAAAACAAACATATGAACTGCTTATTGTGCATCTTAACCCAAAATATCTCTGCATCCATATTATTCTTGTTCTTTTTAAGAAGCTAGACCTGTCAGCTGCTTTTGACACAATTAACCATCAAATCCTCCTCTCCACACTCCCAGAGCTTGGTATCTCAGTACCTGCCCCCCGATTGTCATGCCCTACCTCTCAGAGAGATCTTTTAGAGTCTCTCGAAAAGGGAGAAATGTCCAACTCACACAGCTTATCCACAGGGGTGCCTCAGGGCTCAATGCTCGGTCCCCTTTTCTTCTCCATATGCACTACCTCACTTGGTGCAATCATCCGCTGCCATGGTTTCTCATACCATTGCTATGCTTACGATACCCAGCTCTTCCTCTAATTCATGCTAGATGACACTTCTGTCTAGGGAAAGGTTTTCGCCATGCCTTCCTTGCTGGTGTCTCTAAATGGATGAAAGAACTACCTTCAATTTAACCTCTCAAAGTCTGGGCTCCTGGTCATCCCAGCCTCTCCCTCTATGATGTCACTTCCTGATGTTGTTTCATCCTCTCTAGATCCTTGCTTGTGTTGCTCTTACCCTCAGATGTACATCTCTTTGGACAAAAGCTTCCGCCACATGAATTGGAGAATTGTAGAAACACCTAACTTACTTTTCACATTGCATGTTTTCTTTTGTTGTCCTGCAGTGTCCTCGAATCTGATCCTGAGTTTGGGTTTGCGCAGGCGAAACAACAGTTGGAAGGTATCCAAATATTTATCTTCATCTTCTCTTCTCGCATATTGTCTTTATTTCTTCAATGTTACCTTTTGTAGTTTTTACACCAACAGGGATCAGAAGTGCTGCGTCGATATGCTTGTTTCCTGATCTGATTGTATCATGGTACTTGGGTGCAGATTTTATTTGAATTGCGATTCTCTAGAATTTAAAAGTGTTGTGATTCAATGACTGTTGAAAGAAAAGAGTTGAATCATACACTCACATAGATGATGTAACATGAGTATTATTTTCAAAAACAATAAACATGCCATGTCAGTTAGCCATTTGTATTGGCAGCATCATACTGCAAAGACAAACGATACATACAAATGTGCCACATGAAAATAAGAAGTTAGTCAAAAAAATAAAAACAGCCTCTGAAGTGAGAACAGCACACAGCACAAATTTGAGTCTTCAGATTACCATCCATCTCATGTTAAATGTGACTAAAAACAGTCCTTTGAAAACCTGGACTACAAATAGAAGTAGAAAATAAACTGTACCACGTGTCCCTGTAAAAAAGAAATATTCATGACCAAAAAACCATCAATGATAAAAAGAAAGTAGACCGATATAAATGGATATGAAATGGTACACACAATCTAAATTCTTTTAAGGTAAAGATCTATCAGACGGACTTGATTGTTTCATATGTTTGATGTGTTTTTATAAATAATGTTCTGTGTTTACCTCGTAGGGCGGCCGTGGCTCATCGATTCCTTTGACCGGTGGTTTGAGAGACTAAAGGTTGGTGGTTACTTCTTGTCTTTTTCATGGCAGGTTCATTCTGCTTCCTGTGGATATTTCCTGTACTTGCTTTGTGTTTTCTGTGGTTTGGACGTTTGTGGATCAGTCCTTGAATACATCCGTCCTGGTTTTCTCTTGCAGGGTCCTCCTCATAGGTGTGCCTTGTTTTTCGTAGATAACAGTGGAGTAGACATCATTCTAGGAGTGATGCCTTTTGTCAGAGAGCTCCTCTCTCGAGGAACAGAGGTGAGAGATATCAACAGCAGCATTTTAAGAGATGATGTATTTGAGGAAATGTGGATTCAACTCTTCTGTGTTCTTGTAGGTTGTGTTGGCCAGCAACTCCGGTCCGGCTTTAAACGACGTCACAAACGGTGAACTGCAAATATTGACTGAAAGAATCGCTGCCATGGATCCAGTGATTCAGTGAGTATATTTACAATCATGCAGGTTATAGAGCTCCACAGTGACCGTCCACTCTTACGCCGGCTCTGGTTCCAGAAGTAAATTATAACATTCAAATCCTCCGTTGACTTTTCAGAAAATCCTTAAATCAACATTTTTAATCCTAGAACCAGACAAAAAGACAACCACTACCTGAACACTTGTGACTAGAAGACATTTGATAACTCAAAACAACAATTTTTAGAAGAAGGAACAAAAAAGCAAAGTACAAGACTGTGTGCATATTTTTTTTCCCAGGAGTGAACTACACATCCCACAATCCATTGCGATTCCATTGAGACCCAACAAATGAAAGTTTAGCGTGCTTAATTAAAATCCTATCCAGACTTTGTTTCTGCATTGCTCTTTATTGTAGTGTTTATATCCTTAATAATCTGTTTTCAGAGCACCTGTTGATCCCGTTTGAGGGTTACAAAACAGTCGAATGAGGCGCCAAATTAACATGAGTGTGTTCTTTTGTGTAGGGCGGGTTTGAGTGAGGACAGGCTGACGTTGGTTCAGAGCGGTTCCAGTTCACCCTGCCTGGATCTGAGGTTGGTTATTTTTACTATTCAGCTTTTTTTTAAGGGACTTCTCTTCAACCGGAGATTACAGATCTCTCTCTCAGATCTCTCCTGAATCTCTATTGGATATTTACCTTTTTGAAAGCCACACATCTGAGTATGGTTGGAAATGAATTAGACCAGTGGTTCTCAAACTATGGTACGCGGGCTCCCTGTGGTGGTACGCAAAGAAATCTCCACAATATAAAAAACAAACCCGTTCAGCATAAAACAACTATTTTTTTTGTCGTACTCTTGTCTAGCTTGTATCTATTGGGTTGTATTTATATCAAATGTGTTTTCCCCTCTAAATTAATCTAGTTTTTGCAACAAACAACTTTAATCTGCTCAATTTATGCTTGAACGTACACAGACATGAACAACAACAGGAGTACGCTTTGAAAGGTTCCGCTCGATATTACATTATAGTTCAGTACTGAAACAACAGCAAGCAGCTGCAGGCCTTCATTAACAGATATTCTGTTATTTATTGGAGATCAGCACGCAATCCGCAGCAAGCAGCTGCACATTAACATTTTTAAAACGGAGCCAGGAGAAGCTTCAGTTTTGATGCATGTACGGACAGCGGACCTTATCGCTCCCCCTCCCCCCTATATCTCTCTCTCTCTTTCGCTCTGAAGCTGATGTGATTCTGCTCTCTTTTGTTGTCTTAACACTCCGTAGGAGTCGAGAGGGATTTTTTTTTTAAAAAAGGCAGTTTTTCTATGTTGAACACAGAGACTTATAATAAAGCGGCGCTGTTTGGACTGAGCACGCGGAGCGCGCGCCTGCACTCTCACGCGCTCTCTCTCTCTCTCCCCCGCTACCTCTCGCTCTCTCTCTTAGGCACACAGCAATTTTATGAATAAATGAAAAATTAAATGAGAACAGGTCGGAAATATACTTGGGCCCAGGTATCGTGTTTGTGTGGGAAACACTGGAGACTAAATATTTCCAAACAGGTTGTTGGTATAAAGTTGTCATTTTTATTGTTCTGCACTTTTGTGTGCGCAGTGTTCTAGCACTAGCCCTTAATAAATAATATTCTTTTTATGAATTAATTTGCCTCTTGCATGAAATGTGTGTAGAAATAGGCCTACAGTGTATTTTAACATCTACCATAATGGTGGTACTTGGAGAGCCAAATGTTTTCGGAGGTGGTACGCAGTGTAAAAAGTTTGACAACCACTGAATTAGACGTTTTGGGAAATGACCGATTACTGAATCTGAAGTACTGAAAGTTACTATGTGCTAAGTACTGAAGTTTTATTTTCTCTTTTTTTTTTTTTTTTAAATCCCCTCCTCTTCTTGAACATGTAACTTGCTTTATGTGAATGTATCAGAGAGATGCCTCGTGGTGGTTTAACTCTTCTGCCTCTTTCCTTCACCAGCCGTCTGGACAAAGTTCTGGCTAATGTGGTCCGGGAGCGTAAAACCGACCTGGTGATCATCGAGGGAATGGGCCGAGCCATCCACACAAACTACTATGCCATGCTCAGCTGCGAGAGCCTCAAGATGGCCGTCATCAAGAACTCGTGGCTCGCCGACCGGCTGGGAGGGAAGCTGTTCAGCGTCGTCTTCAAGTACGAGGTGCCGGATGGACAACCGAGCCAGGACTCTGCGGCTGGGACGCCATCGTGAGTGAGACTGAGCTCAGGTTTGAAAAAAAAAGAAGGAAAAAAGGACAGAACGCCAAAGTCGAGCGAGCAGAGCGGATCAGCTCGAGACCTGAATGTAAGAAGGAGGACGATCGTATACTGCCACTGAGTGAGGGACTGATTAGCAAAGCTGATTTTTGAAGTATAGGAGAGTTTTAAAGGATTAGCGGGACGGTTTAACTTTTTGTTTTTTAAAGATTGATTTCCTTCAGGTTTCTGTCCATCATCCTGCACGATCACTTAGTTTGTTTACATCGTTTTCAGCTGCTGGAGTTTGAGCCCATGTGACGACATCACGCGTTATGTTCGGTAAACTTTTAGATGCTGATCGATGTATGAGAATGTCTGAACTTTAGACTGTTTAGCGTCACTTGTTGACAAGCTTCCAACACATTTCACGGAGCACCACTGTGTGTGTGTGTGTGTGTGTGTGTGTGTGTGTGTGTGTGTGTGTGTGTGTGTGTGTGTGTGTGTGTGTGTGTGTGTGTGTGTGTGTGTGTGTGTGTGTGTGTGTGTGTGTGTGTGTGTGTGTGTGTGTGTGTGTGTGTGTGTGTGTGTGTGTGTGTGTGTGTGTGTGTGTGTGTGTGTGTGTGTGTGTGTGTGTGTGTGTGTGTGTGTGTGTGTGTGTGTGTGTGTGTGTGTGTGTGTGTGTGTGTGTGTGTGTGTGTGTGTGTGTGTGTGTGTGTGTGTGTGTGTGTGTGTGTGTGTGTGTGTGTGTGTGTGTGTGTGTGTGTGTGTGTGTGTGTGTGTTAAAGAGAGGTGACACTTTGTACATGAAGCGTGTTTAATGTGCCTTCAGGTTGATGTGATTAAAGCATCATGAATTTAGATTTCTGTTGAGAGCTGCTTTTGTTTTCCAGCATTTCAATAGCAAACACTCGGGTGAACCCATGAATCTTGTGTGTTTTTTAAAATTACTGCCAGTGATTTATTTGAGATTAATGGAATCAGTTTAGTTTGTTGTCACTTGTGTAGCTGTTAAAGTGACATCAAGGGGGAAAGTTTGATCAGAGGGAGAAGCAGCACTTTATCACGAAGACATTTTGTTCCTCCACAAGGTGGCAGTATTCGACTGTGACTCATTTTTTTATTTTATTTTTTTTATTTGAATGATTCCTCAAATCTTTCCTGAAGGTGCTTGGCGTCAAAATCAACACTGCAGATTTCAGGTGAACTATTCTGACTGACTCTGATCAAAGCATTACTGGGAACTTTTATTTTTTTATTCTTCCTCTTAAGTTTGCTGCGGCACAAATCCACAGTCCGGAAATAAGCTGTAATCCATCCCTGCATCGAAACGACATCTGTTTGAAGGCAATAACACTGCAGAAACTAGCTGTAACAAACTCTGCCTGCATCGGTGACTTCATCTATAATATCTAAACTCAAGGTGCGCTCTGATTTCAAATCCTGCCTACGTTTGAAAATGCTCCCTGAAGTTACGATTGCTTGAACTCACTTTAATACTTATTTTCCATTTGTACATACTTGTGATGTACCAGTATGTGTGTGTGTATGTAAATATTTATACACATGTATACATTCATTTGCGTTATTTCAGTTAAGCACACCGAGCACAAGTTTGCGTGTTATTTTCCTGACAATCAGTTTTAATTAAACAGTGAAAAACATTTTATTTTACTCCTTTCATGTGTCAGTTTTTGTTCCTTCCTCCTCTCAGTGTGTGTGTGTGTGTGTGTGTGTGTGTGAGTGTGTGTGTGTGTCAGGCGAGTTTGAGTTTTGCAGCTGTGCAGACGAATATGGAGAGTTGAAAGTTGTCCCATATTAAAAGAAAAAAAAGAGCTAACCTGCCCCCGGCAGTATAAAAGCTCGACACCCTGGTATGTGTTGGTTGATGCGTGCTGAGGAGCTGCGGGTTGATAATGCATGAAGACGCCTGGCAGGGGGTCCTCCTACTTTTCCTCTCGCTCGTCACTATGACTGCCAAAACGTACACACACTCTCTCTCTCACACTCACACACACATATCAGTTCTGCCAGACGCCCTCATGGATTTAGTGACATCTATGTATGACTGAGTAATATTTGCCCTGCTTTTAAGATCTTCCACATTTGCTTCCTTGCAGCTTCATTGCGCTCATGGACCGTATGAGACATTGGACTAAGACCTCTGCTTTAACATCAACACACCCACGCTGATGCGATGACTCATTTCTAAGCATGTTGTGTCTTTTTCTTGGATAGTTTTGCAGGTAAAAAACTATCCAAGTGGCGGCACATCTGGTGTTTCACTAAGAGCTGCACTGAACTACGCCTGCTCAATATGAGGAGAATATGATGAGGATGTAAAGTATGGTGTGTGCATTTGAACTGTGCAAAAATAAAAAGGTCGCCTCTCTCACTGACATTTTTTCCTAATGTCTAGCCCTTTGCTTGTGTCGTACTTCCTCTCAGATGTACAGTACGTCGCTTTAGACAAAGGCTTCTGCGACATGAAATCGTAACGTCCCAAACATTTTTGCTATAATGTTTATCCACTGTTTGTTTTACCCTGAAGCTGTGTTTGTAATGGATCGTCTTTTCTAAATCCAGAACACACAAATATCACCACACGTGTATGAACATTTAACAGCAGTTAAGAAGGTTTAACGAGCAGCAGTTTGATAGGATAAGGTTTGAAAATGACTTATTATCAATTAGCTTATCGATAGCTAGAGATCAGTCCAGTAATCGATTGTTTAAATATAAACACCATGTCTCCATCTCCTGCGGTTTTTAAAAGAAATTGAAGCAAAAACTCCTGCTGCCACAAGTGCTGGTGATGTCATATCTAGTGAAGACATAAGTGCTGGTGACGTCATATCTAGTGAAGACATAAGTGCTGGTGATGTCATATCTAGTGAAGACATAAGTGCTGGTGACGTCATATCTAGTGAAGACATGAGCAGAAGGAAGCTGGCTGGTAAAGACCCAGAATTCCTTCTGCTAACCAAAGCACATGTTAAACCTGTCGATAAATTAACCCTCAGGTCCGTACAGATTCTTGTGTTGGTTCGCAAACCGACGATCACATTTATGCAAAGTTCAATGACTGACATATTCCTTATGCTTCTTCTCGTCGTCCCTCCTAAACTCTGCTAATCCGGAGAAGAACGCTGCAGGAGTCAAACGTGTCAATAGAGCTGTCAATCATGACGTTACAGCTGATGTTTGCATCAAAAACTTACAACTGAAGTTCTCAGAAAAAAGACACTTGGGGCACTGGTGGTGCAGTGGTTAGTGCGCGCACCCCTTGCTCCTCCAAGCGGGCGGCCCAGGTTCAAATCCCGCCTGTGGCTTCCTTTCCTGCATGTCATTCCCCACTCCCCCACACCCTGTTTTCCGACTCTATCCAATGTCCTATCTCTACATTAAAAGCACAAAAATAAATCTTTAGAATTTTTTTTTTTTTAAAAGGACACTTGATCATAAATAATTCTGATAAACTAACCATGATGATATTTTATTCCAGTTTGCCCCTTGTCCCGTGTGTTGACATGACGGAGGCGGGGTTTATGACCTATACCGCAGCCAGTCAGTAGGGGGAGCTCTGAATATTTTGGCTTCACCCTGAGGCAGCTGTAGCCTTGTCCATCTTTTTTATACAGGCATGGTCCAGCTCTTTTCAGATTTGCTAAATGGTTTGAATAAATGTCTCTTGTATACTAGGCTCCAGAGAACTCACCGTGCAAGAACATACACTACACTGTGTTTCAGGCGGTGTGTTTGTTGAACACATTCATCAAGTAATGATGATAAAAGAATTCCGAGCTTTGTGTTTTTTAACCAAACACAAAGATCCAGCCTTGACAGACTTGTTCCTGCAGCTGCAGCGGGCTGAACTTTTTCACGGCGTGGCTTTTCACTGTGTAACTTTCTAATTACAGGCGAGACTCCGAACACGGTGATAGCGCAGGCCCTGAGAAAAACAGAGGGCCATTGACTGCCACTGTTTGCACAACACTAATTACTAGAGTTACAGTAAACAGTGATTTCAAAAGATGTTTCTCCAGCTTTGAATTCGACACACTGTAGCTGAACCTTTTGTGGATTCAGAGTGACAATAACAGTAATTTGATTGGCCGTGTGACCTTAAAGGCACAATACAGCGCTTTGTGTGTGCAGAAGCAGGTAAATGCTGCGTGTTTCTCTCGGCTCTCCCGGGTCATTTGTTATAACTTTCGGTTTTCTCAAAGCTCTTTCTGTTTATTGTGAGGTAATATTTGCAACTGATTAACTCGACTCTTTGTGTGAGGCGGGTGAAAATAAGTGTCCTGAGACATAAGTAGCTAAAACTATCTCTGTTATTTTAAAGATCGATAGTATTGAAGAGGACCAAAGCTTTAAAACAAACACATCTGTTGTTAGTCATATTTTTAACCAAAGCTTCTGCAAGCGAGAGAGAGAGAGCAATGTCTTAATTGCACAAATGTTTGGATGCAAATTTGTGTAATGGAAAAACAATAAAGTACCTAAAGACTTCTATTTTTGTTACCTTTGCATCTTTAAAAAGTATCGATATCATTTAACCTCGACTAGAATCATGCATAAATTTAAAAATACCAGTGCCGTGACAACCCATAACTTATGTAGACTTTTTTTTTTCTTTTTTTTTTACCAAGTTTGAAGTCTTTGAAATTGGCTGAGCCACTTCATTCTTACTTGTTCTTGTATCTTCGGGTAGGAATCACTGATCAGCTGCATTTTCAGAGAAGATCTGCTGCTTCCTTTCATATCTGGAGAAGCTGCAGTATCTGTGACAATATGTCTGTTAAATAATGAGAGGAGAGGGAAAAAAAAGACGGTTTGATTCTGTCACTGACTCCCATCATGATCTCTGAGAAAAAGCTTTCTCAGTCTCTCACAGGAGGCACACAGGAGCTGCAGGGGTCCCACTCAAATGCCATCTTGTTCTTCACAGAGCCGCTGACATCTTGCTCAATTTTTTTTCCCAGACACGAGCGTGAAGCAAAACATGGAAATGTCAAGTTGGGATGAAAGCCAAGGAATTGTTCTAAAGTGTTTTTAAAGTACCAGAAATACTCGCAGTAAGATCAGTGTGCAAACTGGCATCATGAGAGGTTTTAAAGCCCACTAACACAATGCATACAAAACAAAGAATGCATTATTTGTATGTAAGACATTCAAAGAATCCCACAGTATGAATACTTTGTACACACAACACTGCAGCCTTTACACTGTAAGATTCTGAAGTCATGTAAGCCTGTTATCGTCCTTCAGCAGACTCAGCCCCTCTGCGTTACACTCGCACTTCACTAAGTGGCTTGTCAGCATTGTTTTGCATTCAAACCAAATGACTATAAAGCTTGTTCATTGGTTTCAATAACGCTAACAAGCTATATTCTTCAGAGCGGACACACAAACAAAAAAAGACAAGACTAGAAGAGAGACTAAAACGTTAAATGTCAACAAATTCCCTCAAGTGATTTCTACACAATCATTCTGCAAATATGGACCGTTTGAATCTGCCGATGTAGTGTAGACACAGAATTAGTCTTGCTGGCTCTCTGCAGTCAATTGACTTTGTATGACGAAGACAGAACAGGCCATGAAAAATGCAGTAACTGCAGAGGATATCCACAAAGCCAAAACTCACCACTCCGTGTTGCTGCAGGTTTTTACAGCAGAAAATTACTCCTGCAAAAGAATGTTTCATGCAGGAGCCATTTTTAATTTTCGTTCAGATTGACATAAGGTCACATTATTCTTCTCTTACAAACAGCATGGAGAAAACTATGGGGACAGCCAACAATTACACCCAAATATGATCAATGAATATCTTTATCAGAGTCACAGGTATGACTCTATTTCAGCCTTCACTCCTCTGAGAAAGCTTTCTACCTGTTTGTAACCTGGCTGCAGGGATTTGATTCCATTCATCATCCATAGATCTTTAGTGAGATCAGACAATTTGGGGATTTTCCCACAACTGGGAAAAGTGTATTTGAACAGAGATATGTGCACAGAGCAATATCTTAATGCAAAAAGTCAACTAGGGAACTCACTAAAGCAGGCGTGGCCAATCATATCTGTTTTATAACACAAGACAATGGCAGCACATATATCTCCTTAGCATAAAAAAAAAAAAAAAAAGATGTTTGTTCAAAGTCACGCAAACTCCTGCACACTTTCTAGCTAAAATGAATAAATTGGTAATGTTCTGGTGCTGAAACATTTGGGTTAAGACAGACTGTCCGTTACTTTCCAATGTACAGTCTTCCTTATGGAATAGATGTGCAAGGTATTTTAAGTACTAACAAGTCAGTCAGTTTCCAACTCCAGTCCCACCTCTGACAGGGCGAATAGCCAATCACAATTCAGTATCGTTGGAGTGGCCGATCAGATTTTTCAAGTGGGTCCCATGCCACCGCTGGCCACCCCTCTGGTCACGCCCCTGATGCTGAGACAAGCCCCTCTGATGTGCCATTCATTCAACCAGCTGGCCCTGACACGGACGCGCACTCGGGAGCGCGCACACTGAGCCGGTGGTGACTCTCCTCCTCATAAGAAGCAGGAGTGAGTCCGGATGCTCGGCACATCCCGGAGAGCGAGCGGACTACAGAGGTGCTGCTGCTGCTGTGTTTCCATCCTGTCCGCTGAATGACTGAGCTGCTGTTCAACCCATAAAAAACAACAGCAAAGGAAAACAACAACAACAACAACAAACAAACAAACAAACAAACAAACGCGGGTGAGGAATCCCCTTTTATTGCATTATTATTACTGTGAGTGCCTGGGGTTGAATTGTTATTTGCTTTTGCCGGAACGGAAACCCTCCAGCATCGTTTGTTCAATATCTGTGGAGGGTTGAATGTTGTTTCTGAGATATTAAGATCACTTTACTGTGACTTTATCGCACATTTTCCAATATTTACCCCCCCGTAGTGCATTTCTTATATGTAAAATATCAAGTGTAATTCGCGGTTGTGCAGCTCCTATCCTACTTCAGTCCTTATCGGACAATCTCTGTAGCACTGTATCATCAGACTGCCACGATGTCCACCTGCGCGTAAAAACGCAACAATCACGCATCTCATTGTTGTCAAAAAGCAAAAAATAACTTATTAAAAGCAAGATGTTTCGTCCAGTTTGACTGATGAAACCACAGTTTGACTTGCAGAGAGAGAGAGAGAGAGAGAGAGAGAGAGTGTCGATCAACTCAGACGTGTCAGAGCCAGAATGAGTGTTTGCAAACAGTAAATCAGATTTGGTTAGAGAGCAGAACATTTAATGTGGAGGTGATAATCAATTTAACTTCAGTGATGGCGGTGTTTCCCGCTGTCATGCTTTAAAATCAGATCACAGAAAGAGTTGGTGGTGAGGAGAATCAGAAATGATTGCAGCGATTATCTTCCTGACAGCTCATTGTTGCTCTGCACACCAAAGACAGTGAGTGTGTGTGTGTGTGTGTGTGTGTGTGTGTGTGTGTGTGTGTGTGTGTGTGTCTGTGTGTGTGTGTGTGTGTGTGTGTGTGTGTGTGTGTGTGTGTGTGTGAGAGAGAGAGAGAGAGAGAGAGAGGAGGAGGATGAGGAGGAGGAGGGGATTAAAATTGGAAGTCTCAGTGTGAAGCCTTGATATCAAAGTGTAACACTCTGCACAGGAGAAATATTTGCGGACTCACATTAACGAGTTAATTTGAATGAATCGCCCTCAATCAGCAGAGAAGCATCAGCAGTGGTCAGGAGGAGCGTGGAGACTCACAATGAGCTGACCTCGGGGGCCAAAACAAAACTCTAATTCATTTGGGAGCTGAATGCCTTTCCCCCTTGCTCCACCTGTCTTGTCTTTCTCTGGTTCATCATGTCACTGCCTCTCATTGTCGTTGAATAGTTGAGGTGAGGACACACACCACAGATGTTTCTTTGCAGGACCTGAATGGTCAAAACATGTTGACTACTTTCAATGATTTAGCGATTACATGAAAGGCCTTTTTAGTATTTCCTTCCTCTTTGTTACTTTGTGCGTCTGGTTTCCCCGCTGTTTGAGTGTAAAGCTGAGAATCTCTCACAAAGAGATATCCTGAAGACACACTTAGTGGAAGTTAATTATTTCCCCCCAAAATGTGTCATTTTCAGATGAGTATCTGGAGTTTTTATCATAAATCTAAATCAGTGATTGGTGGACTGTGATGGTTTCGGCTTCAATTCAATTCACTCTTGCACTCGAAGTGACCCGAGCCTTTATCTTAGAACTGTTAAACCAATAACAATATTTTCCTTTCCTTCATCTGTTGATTATTTTCATGATAAACCATCGGGCTGTTTTGTCCATACAATGCTAAAATGTTTTCAAATCGCTTCTTTTTGTCTAAACCCAAAATAATTGTAATTTTTTTTCTCATGAATTAAAAAGAGAAGGACGGAGGTTGAACTTCAAATGATTTACAACTTTGCTTTAGAGTTTCGGCCCCCGAGTGTGCACTGGTGTCCCACTTTGATTTTCACCCCTGCCCCTCAAGCATCATGAGTCCACCAGTGGGCTATGCTTCATTAGCTTCATAGAGGGACATTGCAGCAAAGCTTTGTGTCCACCGATGAAACGAGTGCAGTCGGCAGTTCGGGGCCATTTCAGGTACACCGCATCACTGGTTCTCAACTGGTGGGTTAGGACCAAAAAGTGGGCCGCAAAGCCGTTATAGTGGGTCATGAATTTGTACCTGGAAAATAAATTGTCAGGAAGTAAATGAAGTGATCTTTGTTCTGTTCCATCCTTGGTTCAAACTGCACAGTTTGTCATTGGTTGATAAATATCAGAGATTTGGGTCGCAGTTCCTCATTAAGGAGTTAGTGGAGGGTCCTGAGGCTAGACCAGTTGAGAACCACTGCCATAGATGACCGGGGAGTTAATCAAGACAACGTAGCAAAAAAGCCAGTCTGATTTTACACACAAGTTATGTTATTAGATGAGAATCTTGAAAATGAGACGATGTTACTTAGACTATAATGGAACCAACAAAATCTATAATCGATGCATCCCCAGACATAACTGTGATTGACAAATCTCTCTAAAACCAAAGTAGGAATGTAAGAATGTATATCCACCCATTGGTCCAAATATGGTCCCTCTAAAATATAGAAGATAGCTTAGGCCAAAGAGCCAAACAAAAAAGGTTTCAAACAGGTTTACAAACAAAGATGTGACATCATTTGAATTTAATTGAATTGAATTCATCAACTTTCCATTAATTCAGAACAAGGTGAAAATTAGACTTTAAGCTGTACGCTTGACATTGTTTCCTTGCTTGTGTTGTTCTTATCTCTGATGTTCAACGCTTTGGATAAAAGCGTCTGCATAGAGGCAGGGTTGGTCATTTTCTCCAGATTCACTTTTTAAGATAAATTGTCTTTAGGTCTTGACAGAAATTAATAACTCATGTGCTCTGAAAAAGTAATAAAGAAAATCAGTCATCTGTATCAGTTGTAAACCTGTAAAAACTTTGAACAATATCTGCCACGAGGTACCAATCTGATGAACCAATCACGCCTCCCCGTCTCCCTGCTCACTCTCTACCTCTTGCGTGCACTAGCCCACACTCAAAGTGCGTCAACGATGACGGAGTTTATACTTTGAGTTAACTCACAGCTGAATGAGTCGACGTAGTTTCTACACAATGTAAGTGATGAGCTGAGGTCCGCTTCTGGAGCAACGGCGCTCGTGCATGAAAGTGAGGGGGCGTGGCTTCTGAGGGAGCACAGAGGGGAGGAGGGGGGTGTAGACGGAGCACTGAGGGAATGCTACTTTCAAAATCATGCTATTTTTTTTTTTTTTTTTTAAATGACCAACCCTGCCTTTAATAAATTATAGTGAAACAGTCAAACAAGAACTCATCACAGTTTGCAATTGATGTCACTTTGGTCTAGAATTCAAAGAAGTTTATTTTGATATTTAAGAAAATGTTAGAATTTCTAACCAAAATCTAAAAAGTAGTATTAAAATAGATCCTGGTAAAAAATTTGAAGAGAATGACACAATAAAGAAAAAACGCCTCTTTCAGCTCAGATTAAAACAAAAATCTCTGAATAATTAAAAAAAAAAAAATACAGCTAATGAACCAAACAACCAACCAATGTTTATTTTTCTCTTCTTGAACGCCAGTGTCTTTGCCAAACATGGCTGCATCTGTTTGATGAGTGCGGCTCTTTCAGCGCTGGCAGCCGGTCAACGCCGCTCGCTTCGACCAGAGGAGGGAGAGAGAGGGGGGGGGGGGGGGACTTTGGGTTCATATAATGCGTTTACATGCTTCACTTGATCGCCTCTAAACAGAAGTGTTTCCCCCCCGCTGACCGGTCAAACTGTTCCCAGGCGGAGATAACAGACCCAGGTGTCCCGGGCAGTGTTAGCGAGGAACAAGTTTTGTTGCTGGTTTTGTACGCCAACGGGTTGTTTGTGGTTCTGTGCTTCAGCTGGTGTCCTTATCTGCCACCGAACGGAGGATGCCACAACACTTTGTTCTAATTAAGACATGAAAAAAATGGCTTCCTGCTTTGATTCCTCTCCTCTCCTGATCTCTCTCTCCTCTTTCCTTTTCTCAATTACATCTAATTTTCTCGTCTCGTCTCCTCTCACTCTCTGCCCCCTTCCTCCTCGTCCTCCTCTCCCTCTTTGTCTCTCTCGTTCTCGCTCCTCACCGTGGGACGCCTCTTGCTCGCTGCTTCTGGTGCTGTTTGTGTCTCACAGCGTTTTTGGAACTAGTCTCTGTGTGGGTGTCTGGAGGAGGTTTCCCCGCTGTGAGTGTGCCTGCTCTGATTGAGGGAAAGTCTCCCAGTGTGTGTTTATGTGTGTGTGTGTGTGTGTTTATGTGTGTGTGTGTGTGCGTGTAGGCCTCGGTGCTCTCAGGATGTCGCTGATGTCTCCATGCATCAGTGACAATGTTCTGGTGTCGCCACACATCTGTTGTACCTGCGACCAAATTACCTCTGAATCACTCACCGTCTCGCTGCTCTCTGCTGCAGCTCACTTGCTGACAGATGGACCTTCCTTATGGCCCTCTTTTTTTTTATCACCCTGTGTCGCTTCCAGGGGCCTTTTTCCCATCCAACACACCTAAAAAACCCTCCCAGTCGATGTGTGAATATTGTTTTCTTAGACAAAGCACTTTTTTATTGCTGAAGTCGCTGTTATTGGCCCTCGAGGAAATGAAGTTTTATGGTGTTAACTGCAGCTCGGCAGACGTGTTTATTATGCAGAGAGACGCTAACTGTGAGCTGTAATTTGGCTGCTTGTTATTGAGCTGATATTTACGATAATTTGATGGCACAAAAAAGACCTATTTTACCCAAGATGAGAGACATAAAAGGCAAGTGTTTATGCTCTACATATTCAGATTTGTTGGTTTAAGACACAGAGAAATGGCTCTATTTGGAGAAAAATTAAAGCATTCAGCTTTATTTGTCAAGTATGTGTACAAACAAGACATTTTACTCAAGTTTCACATCGCTCTTAGTGTTCATACAAAAGGCCGACCATAATGGCGGGAAAGGGGGACGCCTTCTGGGGTCCGGCTGCATGAGGTTATTGCATGACTTTTAGCAAAAACATAATCCGTCCTAAATTTGAGCATGATAACACCATTTTGTTTTACATCTAAATACTCACCTTTTCTTATTAACACAAAAAATACACATTTTGTTTATATTCAAAATGTAACAACCCCCCTCCTTTCCCTTTCTTTAAATGGTTGACCCTTTCTGTTTGTGATGTTAACGTCATGGGCGGGCCGATAGAAGTTAAAGGTTAGGTCAGTAATGTCGGGCCTTCACAAAAACAAGGATGGCAGGACATAAAGGTGGCTGTAGGACATTTGACCCCCAAGGCAACAAAAACTTGTTAACAAGCTTTTTTTTCCAGTCAGCTCCAAAAGCTGATCGGATGCCGAGGCCGAGGATGCTAATGTTAGCCACGAGGCTATCGCTACTGATCCAAGATGCATGCGGTGATAGGATTAAATGGCATCTGCAGAGGGCACGTTCCCTCTGCCAGCCATGTCCTTTCCTTTGGGGGAGTCGGTACATACACACAAGAAGACACGAGTGCAGGTTAAAAAAATGACAACAACCCAATAAAAATGTATCAACATAAACAGCAACTATGACATTTGTAGACATCAATAAGAAAGTGTCAAAGGAAAAAAGGCTTATGAGAAAAACATGAAATGACAGCCAAGTATCAAGTTGCTTATTATAGATAAGACAATAGGATATATATTCAGAATAATATAAACAATATATTAGCGCTGTTTGTTTGACAGTGGTGATATTTATAGAATAAAAACAGGCTGTATCTAAACCGTTAGAATAAATATCTAATTTACAGATACTGCACAATGTTTGTGCCACAACTGGAAACATGTTTTTTTCTCTGTTCCTTTAATATTTGATCAAAGCTTTTGCTCCTTATTATCATTTTTGTCTGTTTAGAGGAGATACTGGCGCTCCTGCTCAGTGAACCGTGCGGCTGCAAGGAGATATTTAACGTGCTCCTGAGCAGACGCACTCTCCCAGAGTGGCCTGTGTGCTGGACTGTTTGCAATTAATAGCAATTACTGGTACGACAAATCACCCAATTTTTTGTTTTTGTAATTTATTTTCCTCAAACAAACAGATAAAAAATGATAATTGAGCTGCAGCATGCAGGGAGGTAGATTTTGACACCTCCACTAGTGTCCTCCTTTTTATGCTTAGCTAAGCCGATATTAGCTTGTGGCTTCAGCTTCATATCTGCTCATTTAGCTTCAAACTAAAATGAAAAGGTGCTTTCCCTAAATCTAGGAGGCATTTTTGAAATGAAACAGTCTCAGTTTAAACTTGATGCATGTCCTTATGCATCCCTTTATTTCACTGGAAATCCATCAAATCACTCGGGCAGTGACCACAAGCTTTAAAATATAATGATCTAGGTACAACACGAGCAATAATTGGAATGTGCTGGGCTCTGTGGTCAATCTGCCTATAACACTTTGCATTATTTGGTTGCATGTTCAAAACTAAACTTTTGGACTTTTGGAGCAAGTCCAAGATGTTACGCTTTGCAAAAAGGTTGCAGCTTGCCTAAAATTGGTCACCAAAACAACTTGGTTAGGTTTAGAGAGAAAAGTCCTTGTTTGGGTTAAAATCATTGAAAGTATACAAAGATGGACAAAGAGTCTCCGCCTTCTCTGGCTGTACAAAATTGAAACCAAAATCCCCCCTGGAAAGGGGCTGACATATTGCACTGGTGACGTCATTTGGAGCTCAGGGAGCTGAGGGTTTCGATGTCCCGTCCTTTCCTAAACCCAAAACAAACGTCACACTTAGTGACGCAACATCAAAGAGCCCTTAGGTAGGTACACAGAAAATAATTTTTGGCTGTTTGACACTCGCATTACTGGAAAGTTCAAGACTCTGTGTTTGTGTTCCCCCTCGCCGTTTTTCGTCTACTCTGATAATCCAGGGCACACAGCACCAGGAACTTCCTTTCATTTATTCACAGCTGTCAATCCAGCCAGTCAGTAAAGGGAGCTCCAAATGTTTTGGCTTCCCTTTTGGGAAGCCGTCATGTTGTCCACCGTTTTATAAAGTCTCTGCCTTTACTTTTTAACTGACTACTGATTTTACCGCAGAATCTAACCGCAGTATCCCGGATTAGTTATGTATGTGTTTGACCCATCCGCTGGCGTTTCAGATAAAGAGATTTACATCTGCATGATTTCAGAGAGCAGTACGTTGAGTTAAAGAGATGCAGGTGGATTTTCCCTCTGAGAATATTCTGAGCTATTTGGTAAAGAACGCCATCAGCACTTGGCAGCTCCGTCTGCCCAAACCAACACAGAACGACAGCTCCCTCGTCGTTATAACACTTAACTGTTTAACTAATCTTTCATCCTTTAATCTCAGCATGTGGCCGAGACAAAAACAGAGAGCCCTGAAGGTGGCCTCTGCCTGATGTGACAGCTCTGCTCTGACAGCCTGTTTAGGGAGTCTTTTGTGCGCGGGATCCTTCTGGCCCCGTTGGTCGCTGTGAGAGATAAAACAACGGGAGCAGATGGCTCCTGGAGGTTTGGTGTCACAGCAGGTGAAGCTGAAGGATGCACACACATGCAGCAGTTTGATACCGGGGTCGCCTCCTGCTCCGTTTTCCTCTTACAGATCAGGGTCCCCCTCTTCGTTAAGTATATTTCTATAACAGGAGTGTCGGCTCGCTTTAGGGATGGAGCGATTGATCACAGAGTGGAGAGAGGTCTCTGATCTCATCACAGTTTAATAATCCAGCCCTCGTCCTGCACCCCCCCCCCCCCTCCCCCCCCCCCTCCCCCTTTGCAATTTCTGCAAGATTACCTTTCACTTCATACTCATCTCTCTCTGCTCTGATTCATGTCTCCCCTGGTGGCTGTTTCACACTCTACGTTCTGTATGAAAAAAAGCTTTAAACACATGTTAATGTTCACAACACAAATCAAGCTTCCCTGCTCTGCTGTACTAAAAATAGAGAAATAATTAAAAAATACAAATGTAATCTTTAACCTCTATACCAGTCGTGACATTTTCACAGACGTGTGATGCCATGTCCCCCTCCCATCCAGAGCAAACCAATGAGAAGAGTTCAGAAATGTCACCCAAATGCTTTGACTTCCATAGCAAACCATATCGGAGAAGTTAAAATTTTCCGACTTTTTCTATTTATTAATTTTAATTTTAATTAAGATTTATTTTTTGGCTTTTTATGCCTTCACTCTTGAGAGTCAGTAACCTGGGAGAGAGAGAGAGAGCGAGAGAGAGAGAGAGAGAGAGAGAGAGAGAGAGAGAAAGAGAATGTGTAGGAAAGAAAGGCCACAGGTCAGATCCGAACCTAGGCCGTCCGCTCCAGAGGGGCTAAGCTTCTGTACATCCACTAGGCCACTGGCGCCTGAAAATTGTTCTACTTTTAACATGACTTTCTATGTAACTGTATCTTTGACAACATTGTAAAGGGCATCAGGAAGAACCCGTGGAGTTGTCGGCTGCTCTAACAGTCTGACAAACTTTCAAAATACACAAGATTTGACTTCATGAAGAGGCCCCCTTTTTATAAGAGAGGAAGCTTTACACAGATTCACTCACAACATGGAGGACTCAAATATTCTTCAGAAATTAATCAGGATGAAAACATCATCATCATTAGTCGTTGTGGTCCATCTGAGTGATCTGTAGATGGGATTTAGTGAATCATCACCAGATGATTAGAGACTTACTTCTTTTGGTTACTTCTGGTTCCAAAAAACACGACATGGTGACGAAAAAAAGGGAATCTAAGGCTTCAAAAATGTAGTCTAGAATGGCACATGTGTTAGTAAGATATTGGTCAACAGTCTGCATTTTGTCTTGTGAGCCAAAGATTCGTTCAACAAAGGTTTAAAGGGCCTTAAACATTTTTATTCTAGCACCACTACATCCATTATAGCTGTTTTTCCTCTCAGCATCAGCGTCTGTTTAAATGTTGCCGTTGAAATGGTGGATTATCTCCGTTGGGGATGAAGCTCGTCAGTTCCAGTCCGCTCGTTTGGCCTCCCCTCTCCTCGGCAGCAGATGCTCGCCCTGCTGTGCCCGGGCCGACAACACACAGCCATGTATAATACGGCCTCTGTGTTGTTCTCGGAGATTGTTTATCACACACAAGAGACCGTGCTGCTTAAAACACCGGAATGCCACCCAGCGTGCTCCATTATCATCCCCAATCCCGCGTTCTCCTCAAAGGACCACCTGTTAGCGGCACATGAAAGTGTGAGAGAGGAAAACAAGACCACTGCTGTGCTCAGATATTTGTCCCCCCTGCTCAGTCTCTCTCTCTCTCTCTCTCTCTCCTGACGGGTCCATTCAGGAACATTTGATGGGGTTGACGCTCGCTGCCTCCTGTTTCTATGGAGGCGTCACATTTTTCCTTTTTAACGGGTCATCTTATTGTGGTGGTGTTGTTTAGCTTCCGCTGTTGTCTCCACCACACTTGGGGCTTTTTGTGCCTTTTTTTTTTTCAGAGATGGGACAGTGGATAGAGTCAGAAATCAAAGAGAAAGAGCGTGTGCATACATCGCACTTACCTGTCAATCACTGCCCCCCCCCCCCCCCGTACAGTGTGTGCCAGCGATGACAATAACTAATCAGACCTATTTCCTTTTTTGTACCAGGCTGTAAACATGTTTATTTTTGCTGTAAAAACGGCTTTTTTGCCTGTTGTTTGTATGTGACTTCCGGTGTTCCTGGAGACACTTGAGGCACTTCCACATTGACTTCATTTTTTAACACCGGAGGTTACCGCTTGGTGTAAACCTCAATCGTTGTTTGTGTCAACCCTGTGACTGTCTGATGGCCTGAATGGGATAAGATAGGATGGTTCAATCAAACCTTGTTAAATCACACCATAGGAGGATACAATGTATGTTACTTACAAAGCGTCAGATATGCTTGTTGTCAGATTAGCACGAGGCTAACAGTTTGCATCTATACCCAGCAGTATAGGCTAGCTGTAGCATCAATGAAACATCTTCCTAGTACAGATCTGAAGGATGCATCTTCTCATTTAACATTTTCCAAGCCAGCAACAGGCACACCCATATTCCCCACAACTGTTCTTTTTATTGATTCATATGAAAGAGTCGTCATTTTATCCTTCAGTTTGTGCTCTGTGGTCATGTACTCGGTCCTTCCTCTCAGTTCAGCATGTTTTTTTTTTATTTGTTTTTTTTTTCACTAAATTACCCTTTTGGTCTTGCACGGTCCAGACCTCTTGACTTTAGAAGCACCTCATGTGTCAAACAGACAGAGCGTAATCCTGGCTAAGCAGTTTGTGCACGACACAGCCGATTGCACCCCCCGACACACACACACACACACACACACACACACACACACACACACACACACACACACACACACTCACATACACACACAGTGAAGGCCTGTTAAGAGATAAAGGTCTCACCTCAGCAGCAGCAGCCTCCTCGCACTCTTGTTTGCAAACCGCACAGCTGGTCAAATTCCCAGAGGCCGGGCGACGCAGTCTGCCTTTAAAGCCCCCCGAGACTCTCACACCGCAAATTTCCCCTGACATCACCAGCTTCCTCTTCACACACGCAGACACACACACACACACACACACACACACACACACACACACACACACACACACACACACAACCTGCAGCCTCGCACTGTTTTAAGAAACAACTAAATAACTCACTGTAAACCCAGAGGTGTTTTAAACTTGATGTGTGTGTCAGTATGATGACAGAACAGAGACCTTATCAACCCCCAAACACATCGCACTGAACCACACACACACACACACACACACACACACACACACACATACACACACACGCACACACACGCACACACACACACACACACTAGCAGCAGCAGCTCAATACTCCTGCTCATTGATTTTCTGTAAGCCCAGCACTGCCGTTTGTCTTTTAACACAAAGGAGCCGTCTGCTACAGCGACATAATGCTGTTGTTCGTGTTGTTTGTGTCCGCAACGATGGATTGTCTCAGCCCTTTAAAGTAAGAGACAAAACAGAGCTTATCGTTAAAAACTCGCAAAAACTGACATGACAGCCTTTAAAATGAGAAGATCTGCTGTGCTTGTGACGTGAATAAAAATGGCAGAAAGTTGCAAAATGACTGAATTATTTCTAATTTTGTGTAATCGCTCCTCTCTTTCTTACATCATGCTTTATTCACCTCAGCTAATTATTTCTGCAATCATACCTTTGCCAGGTTGCTGTATGAGGATAGTTCACATTTTGTATGTAAATTTGAATAGGCAGTCGTTTAATCAATTAAATGCTAAAAACAGTGTTGTCACCCTCAGGCATCAGTTTAATTTACTACCCTCTTAAGTCACTAAGGACAAAAATGTCCACTTCCAAAAAACTGCTATAAATGATATATTTTTCTACTTTTTTCTGCATACATCTCTTAAACAACTTCAGCCCTGCTCAAAACTATCAAATATTGAATAATTATCAGGAATGTAACCCTTTAAATGCCAGTTTGATTACATGATTCTGGCATTAAAAGGGTTAAATTCCTAAAAATGATTGAATGTTTGGTAGTTTTGAGCGGGGCTGAAGTTGTTTAAGAGATGTATGCAGAAAAAAGTAGAAAACAATATCAATCTGTTCTATTTTTATAGCAGTTTTTTGGAAGTGGACATTTTTGTCCTTAGTGACTTAAGAGGTTCGTAAAAATGTTTCACAGTATTCTATTGATCTATTAAAACAAATAAAATTTGCATTCCAAAATGTGTCAAGAGAGAGTCTTTCTTACAAAAATGTGTGCCATATGCACTAACACAGCCAAAATGATGGCCAGATAAAGAGGAAACATTTGCCCAAATGGACAAAAATGTCCATAATGATGCAAGAGGGTTAAAAAAAAATAGATGAAGAAAACATATTGAAGAGAAATAACGTTGAAGAAATACAGAGGACAAAAACTCCCAAACTTAGAATTTTGAGAAATCTTTAGAGAAAATCCCTTCATTACCCCCATTAGCCTCCGTGACATTCATATTGAATGATAAGACCAGAGGTTGCTGCTCGCTGTTAACGAGTGTTTGTGTTGGAAAGCACTTCAGGTGTTCAGAAACTTCAAAGCCCTGACATATATCTACTAAGCTTTCTTTTTGGGCTTTTTGGGCCTTTATTTTAGAGATAGGACAGTAAGTCAGAAAGAGAGACAGAGAGAGAGAGAGTGGGGATAATCATGCGGGAAAGGAACCACAGGCTGGATTTGAACCTGGGGCGTCCGCTTGGAGGACTTTTGCCTCTGCACATGGTGCTCACAGACTAACCACTAGGCTACCAGCGCCCCATAGATCTACTGCATTTAGCATATTACTTCCTTGTGGAATCCTTACTCTCGGGACTTTTAAGATGGTAATGAAAAATCATAAATTTCACTTCAGCTTTGCACTCCATGTTCTGTTCCTTCGGACTCTCCACCATCATTTTAATCACGTTTGGACAGCGTGCCGCGCCTTTAATGCGGATACACAGAGCCTCATATTTCAGTTCAGTCACTCTCACAGATATGTTGACTTTGGTAATGAAAGGTACGGTTGGAGGGCTCTCAGGACTCCTGAACAGGCAGCGATGAAGGATCTGTGCAGTGCAGTATCTCATAATGAGTCAGGCATGAAGAGAGTTTGGAAAACGGAGCACAAGTGTGTGTCCGTCGCTTTATCGCCTGCTCAAACCCACCAAGTGCAGATAAAGGAACCCACAGAAAGAGGCTGAGAGTGACTCTGACTTTTTATTGTGCATGGTGAATGAAAGGAGCAGAATGATAAACAAACATGATTTTAAGATACATTTAAAATCTGCTCTTCAAAGTTAGCCGACATGTCATTTTGTGAGCGCTGAAAACGCTGAACTACAATGGTTTTGAAAACATGGCAGAGCAAAAACTGCTGTGTGTGGACACAGGCCCTTAAGTATTAACCAGGCCTCTTAAATGAACCTACATTTAGATGTTATTTATATCAAAACTTCTGTAAGGGTTTTTCATTTTGTGTCAGTCTTTGCGCCCCCTGTGGACAGATCTGTACGTCTTCTGTCCTTGTCAATCTTGTCTTGTACACATGTCAGTAAGTTCCTGAAATAAAACACGCTAAAAACTCTTCACCGAGGCTTTAAGAATGCTAGCATTACTGACATATATTCTCTCTCCCAGCAGGTGGCGTTTTGCTTTCCAGACGATGGCTCTCTCCTGGAGTCTCCTCCTGGTGTTCCTGTCCGTCTCCCTCATCCTCTCACAGAGCTCTGAACTGGGACCACCTCACGGCAAGAGGAGAGCGGCTCAGACCTCAGGAGGAGGCAGCAACACGCTGCAGCACCCTCTGCAGGGACACCGATACAGCAGGGAACGCGGCGGGCACGGGGGTCAGGGAGCCCGAGCTGCCAAAGGAGGAGCCGGGCTGCTCTCTCACAGACCCCCCCACCCTCTGGCCAGGCCTGAAGACGATGGGACGGGCCTGGAGAGCCTGAGCCCTGTGAGACTGGAGATGGGCCCGAGCAGAGACAGAGACAGAGTTCGAATGAATGTAAAGAGTCAGACCCAGACTCGGGAAAACGACCTGCTGGGGACGCGCAAAGAAAGAGGACACGGGAACGGGAAAGGACATGGACACCATTATGAGCCCAGGAGACAAGGGGGGCGGCGTGAGAAGGGGCGGCATGGAAAGGGTGAGCTGATAAAGACTGATCTGATTATGAATGATCTGTAACTGTAGTGCTTTCACACGTAACAGGGAGCTTTAGGAGTGTTTTGATTGAGCAGCCTCGCTTATTGTCACATTGATAAGTCGAAACAATGTCTTGAAAATCTAGTCGAAACATTGTCTAAAGTTTTTATGAAGAAAGAAATAAGCTTTTGACACCAAAAACAATCCCTTTGAACCAGGCTGTAAACATCTTCATCTGCTGTAAAAATGGGCGTTTTAATATTGGGCTTAATGGGAATTGACTCTATTTTGGAGACAGCCTCAAGTGGACACTCAGGGAACTGCCGTTGGACTTCTACATTGGCTTCATTTTTCAACAACAGGTTGGTCGCTTGGGTTCGACTGAGACTTATTTGCAGCTTCTCCATTAATGTCTGACTTGGTTCAAGAGTTCAGTGCATGTGTGAAAGGGCCAATCCCGTCAGGTCTTGCTGGAACCCTTTTCAGATCCAATCATGTAGATGGCATCAATGAAATGAAAACGGAGATCCCAGCTGTCATTGGGTGAGAGGCGAGGTACACCATGGACTGTTACAGAAAGACATTTAAGAGAGACAATTTGAACTTGATTCTCCAATTCAGCGGTTCCCAAAACGTTGCCATGCCAAGGAACCATATAGCATTGTCCTCTAGTGGGGATCCCCATTTTCCAAAAGTTTCTTAAATGCCTTGTACATTATGAAGGCAACGTCGACGTCGAGGGGAGAACACATTCGGCCACATCATGTCACGTCTTACTTTTAATGCCTTACTTTAAGTGTGCTGGAACATAGCGATGACTTTTAGATGTCCAGGTGGTACTCTGAGGTTGTGGCCTTTTTTTGCTGCTTTGTCACATTCAGTCTGGTTGCCTCGTTGCTTTCACTTTTAAAATGATTTTCTATTTCCATTTTAAGAGGAGCAGAAACCTTCGGATACATGGAGCGTTTGCTCAATTCTGATTGGCTAGAGTGGTGTGTGTTATTTTTTATTGTCAAAAATAGTCTTACAAGTTGATTTTGTATGGTTGTTCCATTTCCCCGCCCTGTGTCTGCGACCCTCATAGCGCCCCCTTTGAAAAAAAAAATCCCTAAACTGGCTTCGGGTATAAATAAATGATGTCATAATCACTAATACGGTCACCGTCTTCTCTTTCTGTGCAGGGTTCCTTCCTGAGCCGGAGCTGAGTTCTGCGTACAGAGACAGAGATCTGTTCGACGATCCTTTCTCCTCCTTCTCCTCTGCCGCCTCCCCCTCCCTCATCGTGACCCCGCCCAATGAAACCCCTTCCCCCATCGTCGGCGTCTTTGGCTCCGGCTCCTCCATGGTTACCACGGTGATGAACGAGCATCCCCCAACGCTGCCCCCGGCCTCCACCAAACCCCAGGTAACCCTGTGGAAGGCGCGAGAGCTTTATTAAAGGCTGCGCGTCTGTTGTGCCTCAGTGTGATGCCAGTGTGCGGGGGAGGGGGGTGGGGGGGTGGGGGGGGGGGGAAAAGAGCGCAAATGGGCCCCATTACTGCCGTTACTATGCCGCAAACCTCATAGCTCATCTTGTAAAATGACTGTGTGAACCTAGAGGTGCTGCTGGTGACAAAACGTCCTCCAGCAGGCCGGGCTCGCAGGCTCTGGGTCACAGCTTGTATGATGAATATGACCGCGTTCTGTGTAATAAAAACTACGCCTCTGGGATTAAAACCACACAGTCCACAGTCCGCAGGGCATTTTCTATAACTGTTCCTTTATTAGAAACCACGGCATGGGCAAAATGAATGTGACCGCAGAGAGTCCCCTTTTCTTTTTTTGTGTCCGACTGAAAAAACCTGCAGGAGTGCGAGGGGCTCCTCTCACCACCTGTCACATCCGCCCCCAGCTTGACGCTCCAGCAGTATGCATAAACAACATTCATTTAAACGTGTTTTCCCCAAGCCGCCTTTAATCTTGGAAACGTTACAAATATAAGACAAGGTGGCACCGGATGTCAACAGATATTGAGCCCGGTGCCAACAACATGAAAGCTCTTACATGCGACACAGCTGCTGTTACAAACACTCAGCAGCTTGTGGGGCGTCTGAAGCCTGACGGGATCAATGACAGCATTTAGATTTGACTGACAGTTGTTTTGTGTTGAGGAGTGATGCTGCATGCAGCACAAAAATGCAAAGAAATCTCATTAGAGTATTCTCTTTTGAGTTTCTATTGAGGATGAAAGGGTTGTTAATCTGTCATTATTGATCCACATGTGACCTCACCCTGAAAAACGTTTGGGTCTCGGCCTTTTGTCTTAACAAAAGATTTGATGGAAAGAGAGGAGTTAACCATCATCACCATTTGGTCTGCAGACTACAGTTTAGAAGCCTCATGTTTGGTATTTGTCCATTTCTGTCTTGGCTATCTGGCTCTAGAAGTGACCATACCTGGACATATTTTTGGTGCATTCATGTGGTGTCGGACACATCGGAAAAAACGAGTTTCCGAGTTGAAAAATGCACATGAACACCTGCTCTGGTCAAACTCGGTAAAGAATTAGGGGTCCGACTTTCCTACTTGACGTCAGAATCGTCATCACATGCGGGGCAAAATATGTTTTGTTGATGTTAACATACTTTTAATTAATTCACGTATTGCACATAACCTTTTTGCTCAAATCTAACTTTTAACAGTTACAGCGCACACATCTTCTTCATAGTGTCAACGCTGTCTTTTGCTGTTTATACAACATTACATCGTTCCGAACTGAAATCATGTGAACACACTGAAGTCTGAAGAACGACTTCCCAACTCGGAAAATTGGACCACCCGAGCAGAACCTGAATACAACATAATACTCCTCCATCCTGATTAATTGGTTGCCTCGACAGGAAATTGTCAAAGGCTGTGTTCTCAAGGTGCCATAAACTCACAAAGATAATCTCAGCCTCTTGTGTAAACTGTACAGTCATGGTATCGTATTGTATCAGTATTGTAGTGAATCATATTGTAATGTAGTGACTGAGGCCTAGTCCAAACGTAGGCGCGTGTTTTGGCAAACTAAGGTTTTTTTCGATGGGTTTTTTGCTGTGTTAGGTCACTGAAAACGCATCTTTTGGAAAACTCCTTCCAGAGTGAAGACTTTCCGAAACTCAGTTTAAGGTGTTTATGTGTAGACGAGGAGAACAGAGCTTGGTTCTTGTAAGGACACACTGTGCGCAGGTTTCTCCTCCGCTTGATGTCATTGTGCAACGCTGTCACTTTTGTTTACATGAGATTAGTGCGACAGCAGATGTATTCAAACTAGTGCTCCCGCTGTGTTGCCGATCAGAGGCGCCTGAAAGGACAACTTTGTAAAATGAAATTGGTCGTTGCGGACAAATGGCGAGGACATTTTAATTGATTACCTGATTGCAGGTAGGTGGGCAGACTGCAGATCCATTGCAGGTGAGCAGAGTGAAGTGGACAGAGTGGAACGGAGGAGGGGGAAACAAAACATACCAAGTACTCAAAAATACTAAATAAAACACATTAAACCTCCATGCAAACTGATTTCATGGAGCAGGTACTGTGACACAGCGACCATTATATTATAGGTTGGTTCTTAGTAAATTAATAAAATGTGTGGTTATATTTGTTGGTTAGTCAAACAACCAGTGCTACTAAAGTCCTGATGAGGGTAGCTTAAATAAAGTCAAAGTGTTGGTACACTGAATTCAGCACGTGTTTGAGGTTTTAAGAGAAGTCATGGTGGCTCTGTGATTGGATGCTTCGGCTCGTCTCTGTGTTTGATGTCTGCAGACTGAAACTGACCGTCTGCTTTGTATTCTGTTCACAAGACATCTGACCGTCCACGAGCCCGTGCACCTCTTTGCTTCCAGAGCAGTCAAATATTATTGGACCCCACAAGAAAAAAAACTGATCACCTTTCCTGCACCATGGGTTCAGTGGCACGAGCGTGTGGCGAGGCGCCTTAATTAATGTTCGATCTTGTGCTGATGGTTTAACGAGCAGCTAAGCACATGTAGCTAGCCCCCTGCAATTAATCTAATTGATATTTCCATATAGGCGTACTTTCCTGAGGGGGAAAGGAAACAAGTATGGATCTATCCTCACCAAGACGTAGGTTGTTATTTTTGATCGATGACCCTCCTCAGGAGACACTTCAGAGTCTTTCAGACTTAATTATACCGTCCCGTGTTTTTATTTTGTTTACTCCATGTGAGGAAAATGATAATGGTAACATTTTACGGCTTTTATAGCACAAAGTTATAGCTGAGGAATCCACCGCTGAGATTGTTCATAGCAACGCCATCAAACGCTCATCTGAATGACAATTTTTACTGAGGGAGAATAATGTGATTTGATTTTATCCCACGTATACCGTCATAAAAATTTATGGATTTATCCAAAGGTCTCCAAGTTCTGACTTTATTTCTCTGGAGAAAAAGCAGAAATGTAAATGGGACATTATCTTATTTTGTCCTGCATTTCAATTTTCTCCATGGAAAACAACAAAAACAGTGTCAAGAAATATGAAATATGAAATAAATAGTGATTTAAATGGTTCAAAATGAAACCCGCTCTGAAGAGTTTCACAGTGTAACACATCAGGTGGTTTAGATTAAGATTTTTCTTTAGAGTATATTATAGAACAGGATCAGAAATTAGGTTAAATGTTGAGTATTTAAACATCAGAGCCCTGAGTAACATCCAACATCCTGTACTTACTATAACACATAAGTCCTGAGCAAACAGGTCCCTTGTAACAATGGGATGTAAAGATTAATCGTGAGGCAGTTAAAAATCGATTCAAAGGTGTCAAGGTTCACATCGGTACTCCGAAAAAAGAATCTTAGACGTTATCATCGCAGCTGTGGAGGCCAAACCATACTAACAAGTGGGTTTACAGCCCTGCTCGCCCAAACGAGTGCAAGAGCCAAAGAGATTACAAGGTGTATTGGTGTTTTCATAAAAAAAATTAAAGGAATCTTTTTCAGTCATCTCATAATTTTTCTTCGGTCTCCTTTTGAGAAATTAATTGTGAGAGAATCGTAATCATGAGTTCAGTGTATCGTTACGTCCCTAATTGTTGCCGTTCATTTGGTTCTTCTTAATGGTTTGAAAGGAGATGTGTCTTCAACAATGATTGAAAACATTGGAGAGTGGGGGCAGGTCTTATTTGGAGGGGTAAAGCTTTTCCACAGGTTTGAGGCAGCTGCCACAAAAAGCTCAATCACCCCTGGTTTTACGCCTTGTTTTGGACACGTATTGTAATGTAGTGACTGAAACAACTGGATGGTCGTCCTCTTCTACAACCTCTACAAACTCTACAAACTCTGTTCACAACCATCCTTCATTCACAGTAGACAATCCGTACGGTGCCTGAGCACGCTTCTGTCATGAACGGGAAAAAAACAAAGAGGAGGACCCAGATGCAGATCAAACAAAAAATCTTTATTTAAACAAAAAGGGCAGAAGGCAAACTGAAACTTACTCTTTTAACCAAAGGAGCCACGAGGAAAAAACTGGTATGCACAGGAAGTAGACACTGGGAGACACTGACATACAACAAACAACAAACAATGATCTGACACAGAGGGGAAGAAACACAGAGACTAAATGGACATGGGGTAATCAGACACCGGTCAGACTAACGACACAGTCTGAAGACAATGAGGGCAAACACACAGAGGCAGGACAAGAAACACTGAGGACAACTACAAAATACATACATGTAAACACTGAAGACTAAACTAGGAAACTGTCAACACTAGGATGGACAGGAGAAATTAAAACATGGAAACCTAAACTCTGAAATACAAAAGGGTTGACAGCCTTCATTATGGAGAAGAAAGGAGAGTTCTGTCTGTATCTGACTAACATGACTCAAAATAAGACACACAGTCAGTAAAGTAGCTGTCATGTTCTCTGTGTTGTTCTCTGATGTGACGCTGACTCGACTTATTCCTCTCTTGTGAACTACATAATTACATAAAGCCAAGCATGTGTTCTATTACGACGTTATGTTCAGTAGGTTAGCGTGCTCAGGCCCGGTTGGTCCTGGAGCAGTGTGAGTGCAGGCCAGCGGGGGAATGGTGAGGGGCGGGGGGGACAATCATGGTACAGGACGGGACAACTTTGCCGAGTGTGAGTGTGCCTTTAGACGATTTCTTCTTTGTATTGTTCTCACTGGTTTGTTTTGTTGTTATCCTTTGTGCAGCGTCGTTGAGTATTCAGAAAAGCGCTCGGCAGATAAAAGTCTAATGTATTATTAATATTATTATTATAGGATGCTTAAGATCTTCTCAGCTCTACAAACATTACAAAGCTTATATCAAAGCAAGTGGGTGACTTTTATTGAACAAATATCCTGATTTTTAAAGGTTGTAGAAACAAAAGAACATATATACCGAGGAGTGTTTCAGGCTGCATTCGTGCGCCTGCTGTCCTCACCGGATAGCTGTAAATCCTGTGGTCGTGTGTAATGAGCTCCTGTTTCAATCCCTGCATGTTGTGTTTGCGTTAGCAATAGTAATGTTTGACAAACCATATTTGTATTCAAACTGTGTGCAGCTATGTTCTCCGTTACCAATCGATTGGTTTTTAAAGCTCTGCTGCTGCGTTCTCCGCTCTCGCTGTGTGCGGGCGTTTTTATGAATCAATGAAGCATTACTGCTGCTCGTCTCAACACGGGCCCCGATGTGTTTCATTAAGAACGCCCTCGCCGTGTTTACCTACGACTCTGATAGAAACCAGATTCGACAAATCAAACCTGAGTCGTCTAGCACTGCTGCGGTTTAATTACCCTAACTGAGCGTTCATCTGATGAGACAGGATTGATCTCTCAGATGGATTCAGTCACATTTAGGATTACTTTTTTAATACACGTCTTCATATTCTGATCACATTTATGTTTGAAAAAACAAACAAGGAGGTTGAGGCAGAACCTTCTCAGCGTAGTGAAACTAATTCTGGACGGGATGAGGTGTTTACAGAGCCACACATCAGCATGTTTGAGCTCCCCTGTTTGGATTAAACATATCCAATGTGTGATTTAAGGTGGTATGCAAATGATCCCGCTGAAGTGAAGATCAATAAGCAGGTTTGAAAGTATACGGTGTTGCTTCTTTTTTTTTTTCAGAAGTCTGGACGAGGAAAAGGACAGGGAGAGGTGATGCCAACGTTGGACATGGCGCTCTTTGATTGGACGGACTACGAGGACATGAAACCCGCAGACACCTGGCCGTCATCCAGGAAGAAAGGTTTGTGTTCAGCATGAAAGACTCCGATTGTTGACACAATCCATATCAAACACAAATGAGGGGCTGCACTGTGGTTGCCGAGAAGGTTACTGGTTTGAATCCCTGTCGGACAGTTTGCATGTTCTCCCCATGCATGTATTGGTTCCCTCCGGCTTCCTCCCGCAGACAAAGACATGCTCGTTAGGTTAACTGGTGACTCTAAATTGCCCGTAGGTGTGAATGTGAGTGTGGCTGATCTCTATATGTCAGCCCTGTGATTGGCTGGTGATCAGTCCAGTCTCGGCTCCAGCTTCCATGCGGTATAAAATGGATGGATGGAAACATAAATGAGACTTTGTTACAGTTCAATAAATCAAACTGAAGTGTCATCATTCACTCAGTCCCTGCATAGAGAGTTTCATGTAGAGCATCTTCATCATGAAATTCAGAAACGTCTTTGCTTATTATTCGTCTGAGCCAATAATCACGTCGTCTCTTCTTTTCACATGAGATGACATGATAATTTGCTCTACAGGATTCACAAATAAACAACGTGTTGGCTGATAATCGATTGCTTTTCAAAAATCTGCTCATAGCTGAAATCTTTGAAGCTATTCGTCTGCAAGTGCAAGACTTTTGTTAGTTTGCTTTCTTGCGGCTTCCCCTAATTGATCGAGAATTGGAGCCGTGCATGTTTTATTCACGCTGGGATTAACATCTGAACTCATATCTGACCTGTGAGTTTCATGAGTCCTTGTATAAATTATGTTTGCCAGAAAATAACGGACACAGAAGCAGAATTTCCTGAAGCGATTGATCTGCTTGGTGAAGGCTGTGTATCGATCAGAAGGCTTTTGGATCAAAGTTGTGTTTTTTTTTCTTCTGCTTTGTTCTGCAGATAAGAGGCGGAGTAAAAACCTCAGCAGTGGAAATGTGACTATAGACGCCGACGCCATCGAGCCGTGTGACCATCACCTGGACTGTCTGCCAGGTCAGTCTGCATCACGTGTATCGATATTGACAGCAATGCATCTCTGTCCGCTCCCCAAAACAAAACACCCAAGTCCAAATTGAATAAACCACTTTCCTCACAAACAACAGAATCAGATATTTTTCTTCTATCAAAACAGCAACAGAAGACAATTTTAATTTAAGCACATGTGATGACATTCATCCTCAATACTTGATTTGAGACAAACATCCACTTGCTTGCTTCATTGGGTCTGCTATGGTGGCCTGCAGGCGCAAAGGGTTCGGCAAAAACACAACATTTTCATCCACACGATTGAAAAATGTGATCATCACTAATCTAACCCCAGGAGAAGAAGGAGAACTGTTCATTGTCATAAATCTCTGAACCCCCGCTCGGCTCTCTCGTCCCCAGTGACAAAATCCAGACTGAACTCTCTTTAAATCTCTGTGTTGCTGCTCTGTTAAAATGATTCTGTGTTGTTCAACGATGCAACTTTCCCATCCAAACAAAAATGTCCGTGCCTCGTCTCTCTTCCTCTCTCCTGTAAATAAACTTACGCACACAGCGCCCCTACAGGCCTGGAGCACAGAGGCTGACATTTCTGAATATGTCTGTTTTTGACTTGTTTCGTTTTCATATTTGCAACACGTTCGTTTCATTTGCAGCCGTTTCATTTGATTTGGAAGCATGTAGAGAATATGCTGCGCGTTATTCTTACTGTAAGTCGTTTCGGGGGGGGGGCTGAGGTTCAGTTGGTAGAGTCAGTTGTCTCTCAACCGAAAGGTCGGGGGTTCGATCCCCAGCTCCTGCAGCAACATGTCCGATGTGTCCTCCGGCAAGACGCTTAACCCCGATTTGCTCCTGCTGCTCGTCGGCGGTGTATGCATATGTATGAATGGGATTAGTTAGTTCTGATGGTCACTTTACAGACTGTAGCGACCTCTGCCATCAGTGTGTGAATGTGTAGGTGTGAGTCAGAAGACTAGAGAAGCGCTAAACAAGCTCAAGTCCATTTACCACTCAGCTGTTGTCGAGCCGTTGCACCGACAGGCCACCATACTCTGTGCTTATTAAACAAGACTTAGTTGACAGGGATCTGGCTACACAACTGAACAAACCTCAACTCTCAACACATTTTAAAGTACATATGACTAAACCCTGATTGGTCAACTGAACTGTGAGACTTGATCTTTTCCTCTTGTCAAATCTATATGGGGCTTATAAAGGATGAGATCATTTTGTAATATACATTTTTGTGTTTCTGTGACTCACATTAAACATCTTTATAGTTTTATTTCATGCTTTTTGTCTCCTGTAAAAATTGAATGTGCTTGTTTCTTCAAAGGTTCTTGTTGTGACCTGAGACAACACGAGTGTAAACCTCACAACAGAGGCCTCAACAACAAATGTTACGATGACTGCATGTGTGAGGAAGGTGAGTACGGAGAAACATGTCGAATAATTCATCACAAGGCATCACTTTTAAGAAAATATGCTATATAGTTCTCCTCTTGGTGGAGAGTTGGATGAATAGATTAGTGTACAGGCTTTATATTTACATTCTGGCTGAATGAAACACACCAGCTCCCCGCCCAGAAACGTGTCAACGAGTCAACCAAAACAAAACAAAACATGAAAATCCAGTCAGAGGACAGACACCGTCACAGTTATAGAGGCTAAGAAGTGATGCTCGAGTGGCTTTACTTTTGTATAAGTCTATATTTCAAGGACAAAGCTACTGACTCTACCTTAAATAATTGAGAATTAAAAAAACATTTTCTTGGTAAGGATCCCTAGAGTGGTCAAAATTAGTGGAAGCCAGACTTTGTGGTAAACAGAAAACGTCTCAGTGTTATAAACAAAATGTTGACTTTGACTGTGGTGCTAACTTTGGAAAAGATTGATGTTAACACATAATTTATGTGCTCGAGGCAGATATCACTCCAGGGATGATTCAGATGGCTTCACTGTTTTATGAGTGTTTTATAATTCAGAGCCTGTTTACAGCCTTAGCAGCACTGAGCCCTGCAGATCGAGCTTGATGCATCTCACAACAAATCCACACCGAGTCGGATAACGGGTTATCTGTGATCTTCCAGGGTTTCGCTGTTACGCTAAATTCCACCGGAAGCGGCGCGTGACCAGGAGGAGGGGCCGCTGCGTGGTGCCGGAGTCGGTCAGCAGTGACCAGGGAGGCTTCATCACGATCTGAGGAAGAGGAGGACACAGGGAGGAGCTTTAAAGGAGGAGGAAGTGGATTAAAGACGTCAGAGAAGATAGTTCAGCCATGACATCACATGATACTGTTACGTGCTGAAAGGTGACGGCTCACTGGTTTGTCAGTTTTAAAATGTGATTCAAGATACGTTTTAATAAAACTTCAGATTAATGGATATCCTGTTAGAATGTTTCAACACGGGCTGAGTCGTTACTTCAAACTCAGAGAATCACAGTCTTTAAAGCTGGCTACACACTAGACGATTTTCTAATCTCCAATTCTGTTGGCATCAAAAAACAGTGAATGAGAGTTGGCCCCATGTAGCCTAGTGGTTTGTGTGTGCGCCCCATGTGCAGGGGCTTAGTCCTCCAAGCGGGCGACCCGGGGTTGGAATCCGACCTGAGGCTCCTTTCCTGCATGTCATTCCCAACTCTCTCTCTCTCCCCAATTTCCCACTCTATCCACTGTCCTGACTAGAAATAAAGGCATCCAAAAGCCAAAAAAATAAAAACCTTTGAAAAAACAGAAAATGAGAAAAACAATACGGATGAACTCCTGGCTGAGAAGACGGATTATGTGCATTTTTTATACAATTTGCAGCACGAGCTGAGGGTGAGTTGACAGAGTACGCTTCCAAGTCTGCTCGCTCTCATTGGCTGCTGTGAGGACCTGGAATCGTAAGTATCAAACATATTTGATATTTATGATTCCAGATTTGGACAAAACATTACAGATAGGACAAGCCTTGAATCAGGCCACGCCCCCCCAGATCATTTTGGGGGCAAATCGGGCCTAAAATCTATTGTCTATTGTGTGGCCAGCTTTATCAGTTAAAATGCATACATCAGTTTTAATTCAGATTCAGATCTCTTTTACTCCAGCTTCACATGCAGCACAAAGAAAACCTGAAGAGAGACTTTATCAAAGTTTACGAGGTCACCATGGAAACGTTTCTAGAAAATGTCTTATTATTTATTTTAAACTTGGCATAAAGGATATGCACGGCTGGCAGCATTTTTCCCCGTCTCTCACAGTTTTCCTCCATCTGAATGTCTCTCTGTCCTGCCTCTCTCAAAGTCAGACAATGTTTACAAGTCAAGATTTTTAAGTATCAGATTCCTCTTCTTGGATTCCCAAATGGGAGGCTTTGACCGCTTCAGGATGATATCGAGGAAGCACAAAAGAAAATGACTCTCAGCTTGTTTCTGTAAACCTGTTTGAACGCAGTCTGCTGTCCTGTCCTGTAAATATGAATGTTGTTGACCCCCCCCACTCAACTTCTCTTCAAATGTACGTTAAGAGTAGAATGATAAACAAAGATGCTTGTTTGACCTTCTTTTTACATGTCTTATTAATATATGTTTTATTTATACTCGACCTAATCATCTCGATTGTGTTTTTCTGTATTTTTGTTTGTTTGTTTCATGATTAAAAACTTACTAGGATAAACATTTTGATGTGTATACTTGCCTTTATTTTCAAAACTAATCTTTAGCAACATACGGCATTATTAATATTGATCATGTTTTTAGTCCTTCCAGAGAGGGGGCGTGGTCAGACACAGCTCATTTGCATTTAAAGCTACAGACACAGAAACAGCCTGTTCTGAGCAGGGCTGAAATAGAGGGGTTTATAGACATGATCAAATACAGGATCAAAGTGGTAAACAGACAGATGCTTCCTTGTGACGCTTCAGTAGAAGAGTCTGTTGGGGCCCTAGACAAAAACCAATTAGGGACCCTCAAACCAGCGTTCATCACCATCATGTCTACCAGTGTCCCAACGATTACTCCTCTTTCCTGTTCCTGTTTTCTCTCCTATAGACGGATAATTCCTCCTCTTCTTTTGTTGACTTTCATTGACAAACTTTGGGTTTCACAGCCAATAATGCATGCAACACTTAGCAGGGCAATGAGAGTTAGTGCTGTCAGATGGGGGCCTCTTAGGGAGGTTTCCTACTGTCGTTGCAAAAATTGGACACTGTTTTGATTTAAATTTGGAAACAATTCTATGCTATATTTTCTGAACTAAATACACAAACTTCATTCAAAGGAAATAATTGATCCCTGGACATTGTTTGGAGCAAAAAAGCTACCAGGAGAGTTGCGGTTTCACTGCAACGGGGCCCACCACCATAACTTCTCGCCTAACATCTCGCCTCTCATGACATTCCTCAAAGCTGGTTTTGTCAGATAAATCTATTCCAAACATTTAATCTTTGCTTGAACAAATTAGAGTTTCTGAGTCAGTATTCAGACTTCAATCTTTCTCCACGCGTTAAAAAACGATCGCTGCAATCTCTGCAGCTCATTATCACCCAACCACCCCGAACTGTGTCAGATCCTTTTAACGCAGAGCTTACGACACATTAGAGCAAGTACAAGCAATAACAGTCGGCACGTCTCTGTGAGAACACACAGGGCCTCTGAACATCTATCCGTATCAATATTTGATTAGATGGAGAAAGTGAGAGTCATTTTTCTTTCCTAAACCAGCAGCTCAGTCGGACCGTGATTGTGCCATCCTGATTTACGGCTGCAGAATAAAAGCAGCGGTAATGTATTTTTAATACTTACCTCTGACAGAGTGCTCGGGTTGGAGAGCCCAACAGTTCAGAACCTGGACAACAGCCAGCCGAGTGATAGATTACACACGGCCACATCCCGGCAGAGCTGCAGCTTCACATCACCAGCAACACAAAGGCACTTCCATCTTTCTTAAGGCTTCCCTCCAGTAATTAATTACAGAAGTTGCTGTCTTAACCTGAACTTTTCCCCATCGGCAAACTCTCAAAGGACAAAGGTACAACGGTGGGAACAATTTAAATGCAGAAATACAAAGCTGTAGGAAATTCTGCACTCTTTCCTCAGCTCAGAGACGATAAAAAAAGGCAAATAATTTCATGTAAAAAAGATAAAATGTTTAGAAATCAGTGCAGACGATGTTTCTTAAACATGTTGTTTTTGTGCCCTGGTCTATATGCACTCAATCCTAGACGACAAATTGTCGCAGCTGATTCCAATATGAAAGTGTTAGATTACTTGCAATAGCATTAAAACTCTGAGACACACTAAAGCACACTCAGCGTTTTACGTGTTCACTTTCAAGTATTCGGTGCATCAAGTTGACAGACAGAAGCATGTTTTAATGAATAAAAAACACCAAGACGACGTCTCACATCAGAATTTTTAGAGTGTTTAAGTTCAAAGGTCAAATGTGCTGAAACAAGACAATTGTCTTTTAAAGCTTGGTTCAGGAACATAGACCACATAGACCTCAAACACCCATTTCTGTTTCAAAACGTATTTAAGCACGCCTTACTCGCTCTTCCTCCTCTGACTCTGACTTCACATCACTCCCTCAAACCCCTCTGTTCTTTTCCCTTCTTCTCTCATTAATTTAATACGGGAGAATGAAAAATCAAAAAAGACACGCACATCCCACGGAGGGTGCTGGATCCAAAAACACGAATACGAGGATGAGGAAGAGCATGTTGGCTCCAAACATCACTCAGGAGCTTCTTGGTGTGCGGATCTTGATTGCTTTTCTTTAATACGGGACAAACCACTGGGGCTCCATACAGAGAGCAACGTAGAGATGCCCCCCCCCGCCCCACCCAACCAGAGTCTAAACCCCTCTGGTGTCCTGACGTCGTACCAGCGGCATCAGCTGAAAACAGTCCATCTGTGATGATTCTGTTTCGGTATTGTTGTAGGTTTTTGTGTGTTCTCCCTCCTTCTCCTTCTCCCCCTCCCCTTCCTGTTCTCTTTCTCCTGCAGGTATGTTTGGGGGGTGTGGGGTTGGGGGGCTTCTTCCTTTAGCAGCAGACGAGGCCAACCTGCTTCCACTCAGCTTATTAACCTGACAATAAAAGCCTGCTCTTCACTCCACTAGTCTGCACGACATCTTGATCTGTAGTGCTCTGTGTACTTTCCCTGAGTGTTTTTTGAAGTGTCTTTAGTGTTTAAGTGTTTAGCTGCCTACTTTTGTTCCTACCCGTGTTTAGATTTCCTGTGTGCCTCGCTGCTCTGCTGCGTCTTCAGTGCCTGAGTTTTTTCCTGTGCTCAAGCTCTCTTCATCTGTACACAGGTGATGATTCTACAAGCCATCCAGCTCCAATGTGGCCGTATGCGTTCACACATACAGCTCTTCTGGCTAATATCAGGAGTTTCTCCGGAAATTTCTGCAAGCCAAATTAGAAACCTTTTGATTGTTTGAATTTTTAAAAAAGTGCAAGAAGTTGGAACATTAAAAAGACAATTCTGTAGGTGTACTGTAGGGAGTTACTGTGTATCATAAAACGGCTCATGTATAACACTGTGAAAATATCTAAATGGAAAAATGCAGACGCAAAGTCAAATCGGTATAAAGTTTAACACCCACCAAAACAAGTCAACATATTCACATCTGTATTAATTTCATTCTTTTTAACACTTTGTTTCTCGTTCTGTAATAATGTGGTGACAAATGCAAAGATGACGTTAGCTTTGATACGATTCAGTTCAATGAGCACTTTTACACAAAAACCAAACAGTTTTCTACCCCTATGCTTCTTAATCAAACGTATTTGATTGTCTTTGTATTAAAACAATTCATTATTGTATTTATGTAAAAACATCTGCAGGATACTTTAAGGGAAGACAATATTTAGACTTGTTCAAGGCACAAAGAGAGGGAAGTATCATGCTAAATTTCTTGGTAAAATTTGTTGTAAAAAAAAATAGGTGCAGTATCATCTCATGAAACAAAGCATTTGAATGATAACTGAGCAAAATCCGACGTTATTTTCAAAAGCCTCAAACCAGCTGACAAAGGACGTTGTGAATACAGAGTGTCAGTCAGACAATGGCCGCTTCAGCACTTAATCTGATCAATTTAGAGCTAACTGAGTGAGTCTGTGTCTGTTACGATCTTCTTTACTTACAACAACCAAGACTAATATAATTAGAGAGTGAGGAGACTTTGTTGCCTTGGGGTCACACAATTTCTCAAAGGGAGTCAAAACATTCCCAGTTGTTTTTCTATGACCGTTTCTACACTCTGTTTCTATAAAGAGTTAAGAAATGTCCAAATATGCCTTGATACCTTAATGTATGATGGAATTTGGAAAAGTTGCTTCAGCCCCTCTTTGAGGAACAGATAGGCATATTTCCCCCTTGCTAATCACTGTTAGCATGCTAGCATTCTAAATTTAAGGTGGTAAATGTTGAAGCGGCTACATTTGAATGTTAGCATATCGTTCTGGAGTGTGTTAGCATACTGGTGTTAGCGTTTAGCTCAAACCAACCTTGCAGCCTCAGAGCTGCTAGCATGGCTGTAGATTCTTACTTTGTTACATCTGTTGCTGTGCCAATTGTATGGTCATTTGAATTTTAACATTTTACAGGTTAATCGTCCTTAAAGGTGCGTCCTGTTGGCTATACTATACTTTTCCTTTACCCATCTTTAGGAAAGGAAGGTTTTGTTTTGTATTTCCAGTCCAGGCTGTTAACCCAGCCGCTAACCATGTCTTAATTTAGCTCCATGTTTAAAGGCATTAACTGTGTTTCCTTTGCCAACTAACATTGCTAATTACTTTAGCTTATGTTAACAATATTATGTGATTATATGATATTAGCATTTAGCTCAAAGCTGTCTGTAAAAGCAGCCTTGGAGTTATTAGCACTCTTATCTTAAAATGAAAAACCTTTAATTATCTTCCTTCCATCCTTAATTTCTTCTTTCTTGATATTGTTTCTGTTTCCATCTACTATGGCGAGGTCAAGGGATGGTCTTTGAGGAACAAATATTTATCCTACTGCTTAAAGGCTTTATATGCGATTTTTCACTTAAATATAATAGAAATTATTTAAAAAAAAGAAGAATAACATACTGTACTCACTGCTTAACTGCGTTAATAGATCACGCTTATTTCAGGTAAATTTACATGCAGTGTGAAGATACGAGCAGAATAAAGATCGCTAGCATTAGCATGCTAACACAACAATGCACATCAAGTTGTTTTGGTTTCATGCTGGTGCTCAAGGGCGACATCTGCTGGATCAAAAAATCACATATAAAGCCTTTAAAAGATAAGAGGTTTGTTGTCCTTTTATATTTGCTGCTCCACATCTTTATGTTAAGCTAGGCTAACTTGATAATTCTGTCGGATATCAGGCTGACATTTTAGTTTGTCATTTTCAAAGGTAATTTTGCAGGTCAAAAAGGTCACAGCGTGACTATGCACTAACGTGCATTAAAAAGACACCAAGAAGTAGCGCAAGTGTTGTAACACCCAGAGAATATTTGCAGAGCTATCGTTTTATATACTACGTCTGAGAATATCCATTTATTTAACAGCTCAATTCTAATAAAATAAATATTTTAGCCTTGCTAATTAGCCTAATAAGAAACTATAAACATACTAACATACTATGACAGTGAACTCATGATACTCATCATGTTTGCATTTCCATTCTCTGAGCATGTTAGCATCGGACAATAGCATTAGCATTTAGCTTGAAGGCAGCTCTTTGTACAAGCTGTTAACTGTTTCATTGATTTTCTCACTTAAATTAAAACATTTTGATTCATATTTTTACTAGGTAATGTTTTGGACATTTTTACAGTTTGCAAAATACTAAAATTAATTGATGAAAGATAGGCTGCATGGATTAGAAAGGGATTCTGATAAAAACACAAACCACTGTACAAATCTTCAATTTCACACACTGGTTCCTGTGTCAAACGCTTTTCAAATCATGTCACTGCTATTGACATGTGATTTGTTGCTTGCAATATCGATTAGTTCCCCTGACAAGTTAAAGAAGTCAAACTGAGCCCTTGTGAATCTTTGTAGCTTCAAAAATATATGTTGCTATCTGTTAGCCCAGGTAGTTTCATTTTTAATTGTAAAACATTAAAACAAACATGTCGCAGATCTGATCATTTACAGCTGACCAATGTAATTTCTCATGTGGTCTCTTCTCTCTTAAGACACTGAAGGCCAGAACAGATCAGCAGGAAGAGGAGGGAGGAGGAGGAGGGTGGCAGTCACATGGGAAGCAGTCAGGCTGCTGTCACATGGTTTTTGTTTGCAGGCTGAGCTGAGGGAAGGAGGAGTTTCCACCAGAAGTTTGTGTAAAAACCTGCACTTCTCTTTCATGTAGCCCCCCTCAACAACTTGTAGAGCTGCTCCAACCAAACTTCCATTAAATATTATGGAAATTCCTGCCATAAATCTAAAGGTAAGTTCACATTTTACATGTTTTAAGAGTTTGAAGTGTTTTTAACCAAAGACTGTTGTGAAATTGTGCCTCAGCTTTCAATGGTAGTTCTTCTGTTTTGCTACCTCTTTCTGCTTGTGACAGATCAGCTCACTAGTGACATATCAGTGGATTTTCAAAGGTATTTAAGAGAATTCCCCTCAACAAAAGTTAATTTAAGATCAGTGAATTGAAAGTTATGTTTTCATTGCTAAGCAACAGCCCTATGGAGAGAGTATTTATCCCTTTGTGGATGTTAGAAAGCAAACATAGTGATGAAATCACCTACAAACAAGATTCTTAATGTACAACTTTCAATCCAAACAAGAGCTGTTGGAAAAGTTCATGCAATGCTTGATAAGGAAATAAAATGTATAAACAAGGAAGTAACTTTTCTGTATGTGCACACATCAGTGTCTTGATGGCTGAATGGCACACCAAAACCTTTAAAAATGGAGAACCATGACAATTAAAGAAGCCTTTGTCTTTTTCTTTGAGGCTGAAATGGCTCCAATGCAGGTTGAGCAACTTCATTTCAAAGCTCAGAAACTTTTCCCTCTCAACATGTGATGTGAGAAGTGTAAAAGTTGCTTAAGGAGAACCTACACAGTGAATCATTTCTGGTTCATAACTTTAATGAGAAGTCAGATGAGAAGTAGCTGGAGCCTTGAAATCAGACAACCTGATGCAGCTTCACATGTTGCATCTGATGCAAGCTCATCACATGTTTTCCATTTCGCTCTGGAGTTTCTGTCGTCTGATCTCAAATGAACTGGCAACGTCTCATATCTCAAATTCTCCCTGATTTTCAATTATTGTGTTTACTAAGTTGCTAATGCATGAATGAACGGTTTCCTTTGTTGAATGCCAGAAAAAATATTGGAGTGTGCTCGTGTCAAGATCAGAGTTTACGCCTCATAACGTCCAAACGACGTCTTTAACGCAGAGAGATTTAGTTTACTGTGAAAATGTAAAATATTCAGATGTTGGAGCCTTGACTGTTTGGAGTTTGATTGAGGAACTATCTTTAACCTGTCTTAAAAGTTGCAGATACATTTTCTGATGTCCCAGGGTTACACTCAGCTGCCTTTGGCCACACAAATATTTCATATATTCTTGAAACTTTTTTTAAAGGCTTCTCCTTTCTCCCTATTTTCCAGGCCATAGTCCTGGTACATTGGCTGCTTACGATATGGTGAGTCCTGCACAGTGTTTTTCTTCACAAACCTGAGGAATTTCTCTCCTCTTCTTGCACAAACACATCATCACACAGAGACTCACAATCTTGATTCATGCCTACTTTTGAACCTGCTCGTCTCATACTGAGATGCGACGCTGTCTTGTATAATTTTTCTCTTTTTTTTTTTTTTATCCTGCAGGGGTTGCATGGCGTGGCTGCCCTACTCTTATTCATGGGGGAACTTCAGTGTTTTAGCAATCGGGGTTTGGGCCATTGCACAGAGGGACTCGATTGATGCCGTGCTCATGGTGAGTTTTTTTTTTGTGTGTGTGCCTCGATTCCTTCACGCTGGCTGTAATCTTAACATCATGTGACACGTACAGGAGTCTAACTATAGGCACAGCAATGCGTATCCGTGCTAACCCATTTGTCTGTGGAATCTGGGACAATCTGTGAGCATCCCTTTGAGAAAGATCGCCTTCTCTTAATTCAGCACGGAGTACAGTAACAGCGGCGTTCACAGTGTATTAGCTGACAGCAGCAGTCACACAAAAGGTGTTTCAGGCCACTCTGGCCATGTTAGTGCTGCTTTTAGGTTAGCCTAGTTTGATTTGGCAGAAATTAAAACTGAGTTATTTTAAGCCCCAAAAGGATGGGAACCCAACGACCCCTCTGAACTCTGTGGTTTCCGTGGTAACAAGCAATGGCTCCTAACTGTTCCACCATGGCTAGTGAGTCCGCCGTCCAAATGTTTAGTGGAAGTTTTAAACAATATTTAACTAAATCAATGCATAGTGACGATGGTGTACATGTGATAGTCACTAAAGCAGCAACCAGAATAAATTGATCTAATTGAAAACAATTGCTATGGCCAAAAAAATAAATAAAGAATTGGTCCACGAGTCCGCTAATAAGTCCTAATCAGTGGTTTCTTAAACTTGACTTGAACCAGAGACCCTATTGTGCCCAACCCAAGTCCCTACAGACTCAACTGGTTTATACAAAGGTCCTTGAGTGGTCAGTAAAGTTTTGAACCCTGCCGAAGCCTCTCAGCTCTGCTAAGAGTCTGCACGTCATTAAGATTTATGCCACTGGAAGTTTTTGGAATAATTCATGCCTCACTCAGTTTTCTTAGGAAAGTCCAAAGGTTCTTACTCAGAAAATCCAGTCGGCCAGTTTGAATGTAGATATTAAGGCTGACTATTGGTGCTGTGTTGGCGCCAGTCAAACCAGATCAGCTACTGGAACCTTTCACTGCAAGATTGCTTTGATTTAATGCAAGGTGTGTCCAGTCCTCTATCCCAGCAGCTACCAGCCTTACAGTCTGTGGTGTGCTGAGATCAGGTTGATGCACGACTGTGTGTGACTGAGCTGGAAGTGGAAATATTTTGTGTATTAGTAAGAATAATTCCAAAAAGAATTGCAGAACTCAATGCATCAAGTCACATGATGGATTTTAAATAATTTTAAACAAGAAAAACAAAATATGTTGGTAGGCTATTTCAAATGTATTTTTGTAGATTTATTTTTGGGCTTTTTCCGCCTTTATTGTAGCGATAGGAGAGTGGATAGAGTCAGAAATCAGGGAGAGAGAGAGAGAGAGTGGGGAGGGAGCCATAGGTCAGATTGAAACCCGGGCCGACATCGGCTTGGACAACTACAGCCTCCACACATGTGGCTCGTGCACCAACCACTATGGGCTACAGTATTTAATTTTTTTAACTCAAACACAACTCTAATGAAAGTGTCAGTAAATAAGTCAGACTTGTTTTTAAGTGGAGGAAAAGCCTCAATTTAACCTGAAATCAAATATGTCCGACATGAAGATGTCAAGAACAGGTATGTGCAGCAACGACATTAACAGTTCCCCTCAGTTCCACGTTTTAGGCTATCTTTGTGAAAAATGGCTTCAGGCTGTCAGAACAAATACGTGACAGCTAAGGGTCAGGAAGAAACACCTTGAGTAAGAAACCTCCTGCCCAGAGTGATTTCTAAAGACACTTTTGACAGTTATGGATTCTGACAGACGTAGCCATCGGTCAGAAAGCACAGGGGAACTTCTCTCACCACGGGTCCGTCAGAAAGGACTCCAAGATGGAGTAAAACAAATCTGATCTGTGAGATATACCTGCTTCCTCATGTGCCGTATATTCTACTGTATATATATATATATATATATATATATTTGATCATTGACTCCAGGCTTTGCTCAATCTCATGTGTCTGAAATGATTTCTCTTTGTAAACTCATCAAATATTTAACTCACATTTTCTCTTTGTTTTTGGCAAAATATGGATTTGTCTGTCCAACATGTTAAAGGCAACAGAGAAAGTGTCTGTTCTTCTACGTTGCCTTCATATTTCACCGGTGTTACTTTCCCCCTAGTGTACTGTGTGTGGGGAAATTTGTGTGAATATGAAGACGTATTTGAGAAAAACTTAAATAATGCAATGGAGACACTGGAGATATTTCTTTCACTCAGACATCGAGTTTGAGTTTGGTTTGAAACGTCCTCTCATTATTGACACCAAAACAATTCATATCATTAGGCTGCAGGAAGTTCTTCATAGTTCTAGGAACCGTTGGGACCCTCCTCCTTTTTTTTTTTTACTGATTCCACACAGCAGGAACTATTTATGTTCCTAGAACCCCGTTTAGAGGAACCTGTTTAGCTCCTGCTTCAGAGCATTTAACATGGCGGTGTGAATGAAAACAGAGAAAAGTCCCCATGGTGTTTAGTTCTCAAGGGACTCTTTAGTGGATGGTTCAAAAAGTCCCCAGAACTGTTTGGTTGTAGATGACCATGAAATAAAAAAATCACAGTGGGGTTAGCAGTTAGTGAGACTTCAAATATTCAAGAAAAACAAAAATACAATGTAGGTTGAAGAGCCTGACACTCCCTTCTCATCTAACACACCTCTCTCTGTTTATCTCCTTCAGTTCCTGATGGGGATGCTTGCCTCGATATTGACCGACATCATCCATTTCAGCATCTATTACCCAACCAATGACCTGTCGTTAGACCGGGGGAACAACGTGTTTCGCTTCAGCGCTGGCATGGCGATCCTCAGCCTGCTGATCAAACCCGTGTCCTGCTTCTTCGTCTACCAAATGTACCGCGAGCGTGGAGGAGATTACAACGTTAACTTTGGTGAGTACAGCAGCATGAAGAGTTTTGGGAGTGATCGTAGACTTATCGTTTAGAAGGGGAAATAATTAAAACATGAAACTTTCCCTGGATGGGATGCACACATCTGTGGCCCAGTGACCGTCGATACAAAGCTGTTTCACACAGATGATTATGTGTCACCTTGAAACTAAACTACTACAACCTAAGGTCATAAACGACACCTAACCAGGCGTCTCATTTCAGACAGTTTCAACAAAATACAACAAAACAAATGCAGGCTGTATGAGGTTTCAGCAAATATAACGGGGTGTAGGCTGAATGAATTATCAAAAGGCTGGAGGTGGAGTCCATGGGTGGAGATACCAGGGGAGGGGAGGGTTTTTATTTTATTTTTTTGAACCAGAATCCCACTGTGACATCACAAGGAGAGCAAATTTGAAACGGAGCATTTGTCTCTGAGTTGTAAGACTTATGCAGACCACAAACAAAGGACTGGATGGGTTTATTTCACATTTTGTGGGTCAGTAGACTCTCAGGTTATCCAAATATATTTTCAAAAACACTGTAGCAGGGGATTTTTCATAATAAGTCCCCTTTAAAGGGAGTTCTGGTTAGAAAGTAGAGCCACTATACTGACTAGATTCAGTCTTAAAAAATACATAAAGAGGAGTATATTGTCGGGCAAACATAGAAATGTCTTCCACAATTCAGTAAGGTGTAAGAGAGGCAGATGTTGCACACAAAAAATACAACAAAACAAGGTTTCTTTGTGCAAATACACCTCTTACTAAAAGTGCAATCTAATATCTGTACTCCGAGGTTTTCTACTCCCCACAAATATACAACCCCCTCACCCCGAGTGTGACCAAAGCAGGCTGCATGGTGTGATGTGTGTGAGTGTGTCCAGCCGTGCTTTGAGCTCCTCCCTGTGTTGTTTAATGCAGTTGGTCATGAAAGTGCAACACAAACCGGGAGGCCTCTGCGCTACAGCAGCGGCAGACGACTCCACAGTCGAACTAATAAGTCAGAGTCACAAGACGTTTCAGATGCGGCAAAAAAAATATCTCGAGCTGCAGCCCGGAAATGATTTCTCCACGAGTTGTTTATAACATTTAAGAGACACCGTTTTCCACTGCAGCACGGAGGAACAAATTGAACTCCAAAGCAGGCTGGGAAACGTACGATGCACCATGATTGAAAACGTCACAGGATTAATGTGAAAGCAGCAGAGGCGGCGTGCACAGATTCAGTGGTTTTGCGGCGTTATTGACTGTTGATACAGCTCTCCGCTTGTGTGAGCAAACAAATGATAAGTACACTTCTTCCACTGAGCAGTCAGGAGAAGCTCATGATTAAAGTGTGTGTGTGTGTGTGTGTGTGTGTGTGTGTGTGTCCATTGATTTTTGGACTTTCTGAGAGCTTTTCCATCAGAAATCTCAGTGAGCTGCGACGTCTGCTGGACCTCTTAAATACTTAAACATGTTATTCATGGCGTCATCTCTGAGGAGCAGCAGCTGTATTTATCATTTATTGTGCAGAAATGCAAATGGGATTCCTTACAGGGATAGTGTCATTAAAAAAACAACAAATGACTCAAATCAAGAAGTCTGGATCTCGTTTTTTATGAAGTGTAACGTCCTCAGATAAAACAGTCAAGTTATTAAACGACACACTGGGAGAGTAATGAAATCTCTTCTGCATTGTGACAATCTCCTGACAAAGTGCATCTCTTGGTTTGTCTGTTTGGAGGATAATTGAATATTGATGAATCGCCTCACACACACACACACACACACACACACACACACACACACACAGCAGGTTCACTCTGATTGGCTGCGTTGTGACTGATGAACGTAGCTAATGTTCGTTTCAGACAATGTTTGTTTTTAATTTCTGTCTGATTGCATAGCTAGCATTAACGAGGTCTCCCGCTGTGCAAAGCACTCTGGGAAACCAGGCAATCAGGTGCATATAGGCGTGAATTGTTGATTCAGGCATAAAAAGGATCCCTGCGTTGTGATTGGCGGCTGTCTCATGCTTGTTCAAATCATTCTGCTTTTCTGTATTTTGTGTCATTTTAATGTTGCTTTCATACAAAAGAGAGAGAGAGAGAGAGAGAGAGAGCGAGCGAGCAGGGAGAACATTAAATTGATGGTTTGCTTAATACCTCCCCTGAATTTTTGTCCAATCATCATTCTGCTGGTTAACATGGCAGCGTGCCAGGCCTGTCAGCGTTTGGATTTTTGTACATGAAGGAGCAGTGTGAGTGGGGCCTCTGCTTGAGGCTGGCTGCAAGAGCCCCAAAAGTCACATAGGCCTACACACCCAGCCAAAAAAAGCAGAAATTAACACATTTACAGACTGGTATAAAACATGAAAAAGGTCTGAAAGTTATTGTCCTCATGGGCAAACACTGTATGGGTGTATGTGCGACAACAATGATGTCACTGATGGTGCGTGATGAGTGAGTGAGTAGTGACTGAAATTATTTATATAGTGAGTTTGGAGGAGGGAATGAGTGTGTGATTTAGAATGTGCAGTTCAACAGGAATAGCAACGGTAACTAAGGGAGGGCGTGGCTTGGCAAGCAGAAAGTTAATTCCTTGCAATGAGATCTAGCTGTTAATGTGTAATCCTCATGTGTTACAGACCATAAAAATCCTTCATGCTCCTGTTCTTTTTTTTTTTTTTTTTTTGCTTGTCATCATTTCTGACCTCTAAGTCTTCTTCGCTGTCACTCTGCCATGTTTTTTTTTTTTTACTTTTGTTGTCTTGTGTTTTTTCCTGTTCTGATTTCACCATTTGTCTTCTCTCCTTCTTTTTGTCTCTGTTCTCACCTCCCCGGCTGACTCTGACCTCTCAGACTTTGAGACCTCTGTGGACAGTCGATGCACCACGGATAGTGCTGACAGTGCTTTTATTGGCCGCCGCTATTGACCACCCCCGGCTTCTTCTTCTTCTTTCACCATTTCTCTCCTCCAATCATCCTCTTCCATCCCCTGCCACACAACTCAGGCTGCAGGGCAAAGTTCAAACTTTTTCCCTCTTTTATTTCTTTCCCAAATGTAATCTCAGTTCTTGATGTTTCTCTTTTTTTTATATTTGTTTTTTCATCTGTTTATTCTCGCCTCAATCAGCCCTCCTTATCGTCTCCTACCTGCCTGATTTTGTTTGTCAGATCATGATTTTTGTGTTCACCTCTGTTGTTTTATGTGTTTGTATGTTTCTGAGAGTTTGCTTCTGTATGTATTATTTATATTCCGTCTTCTCTCCAGACACCTAATTTGTGTTTTTGTATTCTGTCTGCATATTTCAAGCAGAGCTGCATCATGATGCTGCACATTCTCATATCTGCCTAATTACGCTCGACATAACGTAGACTTTTAATAGCAATGACTGTGACCTGTTTCTAAGTGTTTCTGAATAAGCTGCAGATCTTTTAGGGAAGTATGACTGTGACTCTATGCTTTTAAATAAAGTTAAATTTAAAATAAATCACATTTGAGTTTAGTAAAATGAACACAAACCTTTGATAAATCATCATTATGTGGTGCATGTTTGTCACAGAAAAAGGACTCGGGGCCATGCAGAGGTAAGAGTGAGCGCTCCTTTGAACTTCAAGAAAAACATGTTATTGCTATTCTGGCCATGTCAGAGATGGGGGGGGGGGGGGGGGCGGTTCCTTTAAAACTTTTCAGATGGATTACGTCAGTAAATAGTCTTTATAGAATTCATTATTAAGCATATTAACATTGGCACAGAGTGTACACTACTCCAAATAATCCCAGATTAAAAGGTGCTGCTCACGTGAGAAGATTGTTCAGACTCTAGTTCACAGATTATTGATGTTGTTGTTCTGCTCCTGCTAATCAGACGGTCGAGGATGTAAAAAATTCTGAAATGGGAGGAACTGTTTCCGACAGTGTGTCTGTCGAGATGAGGAACAAATTCAATCAATTTAAGATTAAAAAAAATAACTTTAGCTGTGTTGGGAATCTGAGTGTGAGAAGGATTGAGGACCTGATTCACAAAGAATCGATTGTGGCCGTGGAAAATCTTCAAAAATATTGTGCAAAATTTTCTCCCGCTATGCTCCGTCTCAAGTGTGATATCGGCTTTATCTTTATGTAGCTTTATGTTTTTAGTCGTACGACCAAAATTTCAAACATGCCAGAAATCATCCGAGCAGTCAGGAGCAGCTGATTAGGTCGTGATTGGTTGCCGTGTCCCCCCCTCCCCCGTACACTGAACTACTAACGACACACAATGGTCTGAAATTTGGCCCAAATTCAAAAAATGTTGTCATACTACCTTAAAAAAATCTGGTCAGGACAGTGTAGACCTGTCTTTAGATTTCTTCTCAATTCTGTACTGAACTTTCTCCTCTGTGTTTGTAAATTACACATTTTTTCAGTGAGGCAGATTTGCACAGAAATGGTCTAACTTTTCCCTAAATTACTACAAAAAGTGGCTCATTTGAATGCATGCACAAAGACAGTGTTTGCTCTGCGGCGCAGTCAGGGGTACATTTAACCCTTTACATGTGTACTTGGAATTAGACGGTGTCTTTTGGACTGGTACCAAAAGGCAACGCAATCCTTTTTGTGAATCAGGACCTGAGTGTAGACTATGATGCCTGTCAAGAGACAAAACATTGCAACAAGGAAAAAAACCAGGCTGCAATTTCAAAAAGTTTAAAAAGCACATAACGAACAACAGTAACGTGCAAACAAATACATTAACAGCAATCACACTGCAAATACAAAAAAACAATACTGAAGTCCTGTAAAGTATTTGCCTTCTATTTGCTGTCAGTGTATTTTCTTGCAGCTTCCGTCAGCACTTTTGTTGTTGTGTTTGTTTTGGAAATGGCATTGTGTCTCCATTTGCAGTCCTAATGGAAATCTTTTGTGCTGTTGCAGTGTGTCTGCCCTTGCCAGCCACCATAGCAATCCTTTAAAAACCAAGAAAAGGAATAGTGTTAAAGAATGGTTTGTATGCACACAGCTTTAAAAAATCTCTGATTATTAGTAGATGAAGAGTGTTCATATGATTATTATGAATATTAATAATACAGAGTCATGGCGGGGGTCTTTGTGTGTTGAAGACTTTGTGGGCTTCTCTCTGCAGGTTTCCCTTCAGTAACTCGAAACAGAGACGCCTACCAGTCCATTGACCAACAGGAGGAGTCTTCCGCCCCGGCGAACCCCTTCAACCAGCAGCAGGAGGTCAAAACAGCAGCAGCTCGCTCGTACTGAGAGGAGCAGCAACAATGCAGCATTTCCCCCTCTGCCCTCTTATGCAGCAGTGCAGCTCTTCGTTTACACTTCACATAAGTATTTATATTTTGTACGGGGGAGGGGGGGGGTCTGCAGAAAACAGAATTTGATACGTGTATGATTGGTCTGTTTGAATAAAATGCAGAGTAGTAAACCAATTAAATTCTGCCGTCAAAGGTCAGAACATTTTTTTTTTGCTGAGCTGGCACAGTGCTGCTGAATAAATACAGAGGAACCCCCCCCCCCCACTCCCATGCTGTGTTACTGTTGTTTCTGCCGACTATTTTTAGTAGAGAGTGATGAATGTGTTCATCAGTTTACTTTCCCCCCGTGAGTCAGTTTTCTAACCGTGGTACTTATACACGTTAAAGGGATAGTTCTGATTTTTTTTAAAGGGGTCGTATGAGGTGATTTTCAACACATAGTTTAAGAGGATAAAAGAGTACAAGCTGTGATGTGCACCGCTGTGGACCGAGTCTGCTTCAAAACATACTTTTGCTTCCACTCTTCAAAAGATTTACGCTACATTTTCTCACACTAACTTTGTATCAGTTTGGTATTTCTAAGCATGGTGTGCACGATGTTGCATCATAGAGCCTTTTTTTTTTTTAACGAGTCAGAAAGTGTGATAACAAGCTAAGTAAGAAAAATTGAGATTCTGCTTTGAATTTTAAAGACAGTGCATGCTTGTGTTCTTCAGCGTTGTTAAAACAGAGAGTGCTCCGGTCATCTTGTAGATTACAAAGAAATCTGTTCAGTGATAATGGACTCACTGTGCCGTCACTCTCTCCTCTGAATATAAACGTCAACACTCCTCATGCAACACTGAGACAACTCCATTGTCTTTATTATCATTAACTCCTGATTAACATGAAAATCAAACGAGGAATGCTTCAGCTAGCATCCTGCTAAATAGCACGACTGAACCAAAACTTCAGGAAAGCGAGCGCCTACAAAAAGAAACGACAAACCAAACAACCCCCAGAAGTTTCCCTCTCTCTCTTTCTCTTTCTCTCTCTCTCTGTGGGTCAGTCTTAGTTTTTTGTCTCTTCTTTAAAGTGAACATGAGCAGCTGATTCGATGCTGTGAGCGGCCTGTGTAGGGAAACAGAGTTGTCATGTGGTTGAAGTCCCAGATGAGAGAGATATCTGACGACAAGCTAAAGCCGTAAAAATATTCCAAAAAATAAGTGTACACGTTTTTTAGAAATAGAAAAATAATATTTTGCCGGTTTATGGAGAGGACAGCTGAAGAGTGACAGTAGACACTGGGAGGAGAGAGCAGGTGAAGAGGTGCAGCAAAAGGCAGAGGTCGGATTTGAACCCACAGCCGCTGCGACGAGGGGCTATCCAGCGCCCAGAAAAGAAGTGTCCACTTAGTTACATTCATTTTTCTGAAAGGGTTGGCTGATTTTACCCAAACATGTAAAGCTAAATATCCACAGCAGAACATGGACTAGCGTCTGTGACACCTCAGCTACGTCCTCACCTTTAAAAAAAAAAAAAAATCTGAACTATCCCTTTAAGATTAATGTCTGGTACTCTTGATGATCTGTTTACAATGACATTCACCTTGTTATGTTGCTCCAGTTAGCTTTAAGACACAGCAGCACTTAAAACACTGGATGCTTTCTCTCCTACGAGAGCCTGAAATCACAAATAATGAAGATAAACGCCGTGCCTTAGAGATCTACTTCCTGCTTTTGTACTTTTACAACACGATGTGAAGTCAAGACCTTCAAGAAATGAATACCAAACTGAGGTTAAAAGCATTTTTTCCCCTCATGACTGAGCAAGAAATAACCCGCTAGCTTCTGTTCATTTTTCTAAAAGTTTGTTTATGCACATATTAAGAGTACAACGATGTCTATTACTATGAAATAAACCTTAAAAGTGTTCAAATATAAAACCTTAATATGATTATTATTACACTGATGTGCTTAAAAACATGTTTCTTTCTCTATTCAAAACAATTAATTTGAATATTTATCATCATTTTCTGTAAGTAGGCGACCTCTAGACTGACTGAATTTGTTTTTGTGAAGTTAAACTTCCAGAAAGTACATTTCAGTCCACATGCTGTGCAGCCTCTTTGTTCCTGCTGTATAAAAACACTGTGATGCGCAATAACACATACTATAGAGTGATTTCATTATTGAAACGTTAACAGTAAATGTAGCTCCTGAAATGCCTTCACTGTGTCACATTTGTACTCCCTGAATCCTGAATTTTTCTCTCTGATTGCATCATTTGTTTGTTTTTTAAGTCATTTCTCTTTTGAAAGTGTTTCAGGTTATGAGTTCCTGTTTTGAAATCAAATCGTGATGACCTGCAGGAGAAAAAAACCAGGATGTGTTAACCGTGTTGGTCACAGCTGCAGTATGAAGGCGTCTTTTACTCGTATAGATCATAAAGGAGGGAAATTATTCTCCTACATACCTCATGTCGTTTAACTTTCATATTTGGTAATCAAATAATAAAACTGCTATTTCAAAATTGTAGGCAACCTGGAACTTTTTAAAGTTTTAATCACAGGCTGTATAAGACATGGACGTAGTGTCAGTGATGTCACAGTCTGGTTTCTGAAGAACCTTTTTGGAGCCAAACGATGGTGGTCCCCATCTTGGAAATGCTGTCTTTCCCTAACTTTTTGTCAGTCCAGGTGGAGCTGAGACTCCTGGGAAACTGCTAAAGCATGCCCACCTGTCAGTCATCTCGGCCCCGCCTCTAATTCTACACATTTATGAATAACTCTCGGATAACGCTTAATTAAAATCAACAACAGATGAGTTATAAAAAAACATGCTCTTCACAGTGTGTACCAAAAATGAAATGAAAGATAACACATTTGTTTTTTGAAAGATAGTGTACAAATACACATTTTAAAAAGTTGCCCTAATGGGGATTGACTCGCTTTGCAGCCCACCTCAAGTGGAAAAGTGGGAAAATTGTATTTAATTTCTTCTTAGCTTAATTCTTTAAAAACTAGTCCAACGTCAGAATCGAAATACTCAGACAATATTCTTTACTTTTAGTTTTCTTTTTCAAACAAAAGAAAACTACGACCAGCCTGTCTGGAAACACACCTGTCTCTTCATTGGGAATGAAAAGATGTGAGAGGCTCAAGTTAAGGACTTTAAATGACTGTTATTCAGCTTACAAAATCAAGGTGTTGCTACATTAAGATCGTTTGAGTAAGATGAAAATTAAAGATGAACGTTTGCAAGAAAAAAACAGCATATTTGCCTTCATTTCTCTTCCCCCTTTTTCATTAGTTTTTCTTATAAAAGTAGTGGTAATTGTCTCATTTTTCTTTGGCTTTCTAATATTATCTTGAAGTTGTTGTTTTGAGGCTGTAAAGGTTGCCTCTGATGAAAAAAAAAGAACAACCTGGGCTCAGTTGGGGAAGCAGGCGCCACGTGGAGAGGCATGCCGCTCAGGTTCAACTCGTATTCCTGACACCTCTACTATCTCTCCCGACATTTCCTGTCTACCTACATGTCCTGTGAAAACCCTAAAATATATATTTGTTAGAGAACAATTATGTAAAACTTCTTCAAATTAGGTTTTAACAAATGAACCTATGCAGTGAAATAAGAAGCACATTGAGGCTGACCCTTCAATCCCGTGCATGTGAGCTTTCAGATTCCTCTCTCTTGCATTTATTCTTCTTTCTCTGTTTACTCTCGCCTCCCTCCTCCTCTCAGAGATTTCCTCACTGCCCTGCTTTTATTTATCTAGCCAGACAACACATTTATCTTCCTGCTCTGCCCCGGTTATTTGGCACTCCACTGTGCATATTTCCCACAGCCACACTGCCTTTTCAATGAGCTCAAACTCACCCACAAAGAACCGCAAGCACCACAGCAACACCTGACTCAGTGCAAACAAAGTCAAACGGTTTATTTTCTGACTACTGCAAATATAATGCAAGCAATTAGTATGATAACACTGCATGCACCTGGAATCCAAAAACACCTTTTTATTCATATTTCACCCACACCCAGGTGTGAATCAGTGCTCCTAATGAAAACACACACACACACACACATATTCAAGGTTTCTGTCCCTGTTGTAACTCTGGTTGGCTTGAATGCTCCGTTGTCCTCGAGTGTGAGGTAACGGTGAGTCCTTGGAAAAAAAAAAAAACAGAACAAAGGTGAGTCCCTTTTTGTGTTTGGTGTAGATCATTGTGTGCGTCTTAAAAAAGCATGAATGGAAATTGTGTTACTGCAAAAGCCTCTGCAGTAATTGTACTTCCATCTGCATAAAAACCTATTACTAACATTCCCATATCTGAAGCTGCATGTCCAAAACCTCAGAGGACGGGTGCTTCTACTCTCTGAAGATGGATGGTAGAACATTTTGATGTCTAGCATTCACATGCTGTAGCACAATCGACTTTTTAGACTGTACACTGACTTTGGATTTTTGGTCAACATGTTAGTTTTCTGGTGCTAAAAAAGGAGACCAAATATGTACGAGTGTAGCTAATTCTTTAGCCAGTGATTGAGCTGGTTTACCTTTGTGTTTCCCAAAGAGTGAGTGGTAGCAGACTTTCTTCCCCATTAGCTCAGGAGACAAAATGTTTTTGTACCAGGCTGTACAAATGTATTCATTTGGGCATTTTTAACATGGGACTGAATGGGCATTGACTCACTTTTATAACCACCTCCAAGTGGACGGTCAAGTATCTTCAGCTGTTTGCACGACTACATGGGGTTCATTTTTTAAAAACCAGAGTATGCCACTGAATCCAGCTCAGCCACCTTCAAGACTCAAAACCACCATCCTGAAATATGATTGGATGTCTGATCAGAAGCTGGCCTAGTTTAGGACTTTTTATGGTAGCGTGAAACATTACGTTCACCAGTTGTCCATCTGTCACGTATTGTTTGTTCACAATATCATGAATACCTGAGTGGACTTTATTTAAAGGATGTTGCAGAGAAGTTTACTTTGATTTAGGGGTTAACTGATTATTACTCTGGGGTCATGCATGGGTTAGAAACAGGCAAAAATAATAAACTATTGACATTTTTACTGAATAGATAAATCGTCAATTTCAATGTAACATTAATATTTCCGTCTTGTAAACATGATATCTCCAGAACCCTTTGAAGGAATTTCTTCAAATTTAGAGCAAACGTCAACTTTGACATGAATGCAGTTTGGTGATCTCGGGTCAGAGGTCACTCTGATATTACTTTTGTTTTGATTTTTATCTTTGCACAAGAAGCTGTATAGCACTTTAAGTATGTATATATTTTAACACACACCACTCGGAGGAGCCTTGATCATGAGTTTGTATAAAACTGAAAATAAACCTGCGTTTTTGTACTCTACCTTGATGGTTTTAATATGTACTTTAATGTTAATACATTCTACAAATGCAGCGTGCATTAGAGATTGGTCTCATTCTTTTGCCCAGAACATGTGAACTTGTTCCCCAATTCACCCTGGTGGTTAACGTAGAGAAAATGTATTCTGTTTTTGCCTTGCCTATACATAATTACATCACATCTTAACAGAAAATAAGGAACTATCTTCTTTTTCTCAAGTGGAGACAACCAAACACCACAACAAAGAGAAGACTTTAAATGCTACTTCATCAGTTTTGCATTGATTAATTCACATCTACTGAATATTGGTTGTCTGCCACACTGTAGGTCAGCCAATAGGAATGTCAGCCAAAGACTGTCAATTAAAAGTAAAAGAATCAGACACTGCACAGATTGTGGAAAACCAAAACATACAGAATGAATCAAATTTATCTGCTGCCTAATTTGCCCCCCCCCCCCCCCCCCCCCCAAAAAAAAAAAAAAATATGCACCAACATTTCTCCTTGATGAAATTTATGTATCTGGTTCTTCTAACTCTGGAAAATGTTCAAGGCTATTTGCCAAATTGGTCCTAAAACATAGAAAAAGATGAAAAACTATTTATTTCGGACTTGTCTTGAGAGAAAGCGTCCCACAGGTCATCGTTAATGAGTGACCTCTGTTTATGCTTTATTTATGCGGACCTGAATGGGAGGCCTGTGGAGGAAGAGGATAATGGGGGTGAAGGTGGAGAGGGAGAAGAAAGGACGAGGCGAAGATGGAGGGAGGAGGAGTGTGTGTGTGTGTGTGTGTGTGGGGGGGGGGGGGGGGGGGGGGGGGGGCATGGCCAGCAGCCCAACAAGCTGTTGATTAATACATGCTGCCGTGCTGCATGCAGGTTTGACACGTCCGCGGGGCTCACACCTGTGATTCCTCTGAGTCAAGGACACACTCGCTCACTCTCTGGCTGCCATTGTTGGTGGAAGCAATAAAAGGAACTCAATTTGTCAGCTCTCTTATTGCGTTAGCGGCGATCCCTGGAGAGGTTTGGAAAGAATGGATTTGTGCTCCAGGACTGCAGACGTCCAACACAATGAGAACACGTCTTCGTATTTATGAAATCCTATTAGCCAGAACATATTTTAAAGGAGTATAGTCTGGTTATTATAACAACATACACTTTGTGATTGTTTTTAGAAAAGTCACACAACATATGACAAACGACTGATGTGTCTGAGGTAAATAATGATGAAATCATTGATCCTCTGCAGGTTTATTTATTTACGCTCCAAAAATATCAATACCATAATAAAAATAATGAAACCTTGAATTTAACATCTTTATCAAACACAAACGATTGTTCTGGTGTCACGGCATATAAGTGTTGGTTTAAGACTTTCAGTACTGTTTTTTTCTGCACAACATTAGAAAAACTAATACTGGTACAATTTTTAAAGGAACTTGATGAAAGGTTTTAGCCACACCGGATTTCAGGGAAGGGGGCGTGTCTGAGGTGTTTGCAGCGCCGGGCTCTATGACGACTAGTTTAGTAGAAGCGAGTTGTTTAGCTCAGCGCTTCATGAGATAAGATTAGATTAGATTAGATTAGATTCAACTTTATTGTCATTGTGCAGAGTACAAGTACAGAGACAACGAAATGTTTTTGGCGTTCTAACCAAAAAAAGTGCAAAAGAGCAACAAGGTGCAGTAGAGTCACTATTCTTGGTGGCGGACAAAGTTTCCCTCCCTGCACATTGACTTCAACCAAGTGGCAACCTCCGGTGTTGAAAAGTCCATCCATCCATCCAATGCGGAAGTGCAAAATCCTGCAGTTCCTCGAGTGTCCACTTGAGGCTGGCTTCAGAAGCACCAGAAGTCACACACACACATTCAAAAAAGGCAATTTAAAAAAAAGAAGTGAACGTGTTTGCAGCCTGGTACAGAAAACTAAATAGGTCATGTCTCGTTCTGCACACACTGAGGATTATCTGTGTTTACTGCACATGATAGTTTTTCTCCCAGAATGCTAGTGTAAGCTCACCAGCAAAATTTATGTCATTAAACATTAAGTTGATGTAGTTGTTGGCTATTTCGTGTAAGTAGTGTCTATCTATCTATCTATCTATCTATCATCCATCCATCCATCCATTTGAAAACAATTGACTTATTAAATTTGAAAAGTAACTTGATACACGACTAGTTACCGTAAAAGTGGCGTAGCTGAAACATGTTACTCCTAACATTGGTAAAAAATAAACTAAATCCAACTCCCTTTTATCATATAAGGCTCACCTCAGCAGGAGTCTGCTGTCTCTACATGTCATGCTAGTTGTATATTTTGGTTATTTTTGAGTCATTTTGTAATTTTTCTTTATTTCTACTACACATTTTTTTTTGTAAAAATGTCTTGTAATCTTTATTTAGTCTCTCCATACACTGATAACAAAAACACCTCGGCATACTTACTGAATATTTTTTCATTAATTTATATGGATAAAAATGCAAACAGCATGTTATCTCCTTCTCACACTTCTACATGTAGGTCAAACAGGATGGGAGTAAAAAAAATGACCCTCAGTGCTGCCTAGGTCAAATCAAACCCTCAGCGATGACTCAAGGGTTAATTATGCAGCACGGGGTCAGTGAGCGATAAAGATTATTGACACGCTTTGATTTACACATCTATAATCGAGTTTAAGGTGCATAGAAGAAATAATCTTGAGTCTGGATGAAATCTCAGTAAATGAAGGGATAGAGAAATATTTTCCAGATCCTCAACATCTCATTAAACCCTCCCCTGCCTGACGGAGGTGCTCAGTGACCAACAGTTAGAAAACTACGAGAAACGGTCATGCTAAGAAGACCCTCAGAGATTTATTTTATGTTCATATGTGAAAATTGATTCAGGAATGACATTTTTATGCCTCAAGCATCTCGAGTCCCCCTGGGAGAGCTCCCTGAACCCTCAACCTTTTCACATGGCAGCCTCGTGCATCTGTCACCGACGATAACGGCATCAGAATTGATTCCAATTACACTCCAGTCCACAGCAGTCAGCAGAGACGGAGCAACAAATCCCTCAACATTATAGGCTTGTGTTTTTTTTTATTATAATTAAATGAAACCAAGTAAACACTGAAGAAAACACTTCCTGTTGGCTGTTAATGACATGAAGCAAGCTAGGAAAAGCCTGACTTTTTCTAATCTGAACAGCTTCAGGTGTTACACAGAAACTTCTCAAAGCACAAAAGACCCAGATCTAAAAAATAAATCAATGGAGTAATTTTCCTTTGCAGGATTTGAAATCCAAGATGATGTGGCAAGAACACATCAAAACAGTAACTAAACTCAGGCGTCATCATGTACAGTAGTTGTACATTCATATTGATTCTGCGATGGCCTGTATTTGTACAGGCTGTATTTGTACAGGCCATCGTGTACCAGCCTATGAATTCATATTTCATTTTGGGAGAGGACACAGCGCGAGCTCCACATACACACACAGTCAGGCATGCACGCAAACACAGCGCTGCGCTACCCATGCTAGCTCAGCTGAAACCGTCTCGCCTCTGTAATGTCTCTGTTACTACATTATGAAGACGATACAGAGGGAGGGATCACTTTATCCCCCCATTACGTTACCCCACATTCAGATTAGGGGTGTAAATATCGCAGCTTGAAAATCACAGCCAAGCTAACCAGCTGCTAGCATTCCCTTTTCTTTCTTTTGAGTTGTTTTTTACATGTTCTGATTCAACTTCATACAAAGAGCAATTTAAGTGAAATGTCAAACTAATCCTTTTTAAACTTTTCTGTTCAGTGGTTATGATCAAGTTAGTTTGGTGTGATATCCCACTCAGCCGGTCATGTTTTTTCATGTGTTTTTTTATTTCACTTCTTGTTTCATTTTGATATTCTAATGCTTGTGTATAATGTCTAGTGATACTTCCTGTCACTGATCAGTTTCCCGCCTGTTTTCCTCCTCACAACTGTGTCTCATTTTGAATAGGTCTGACCTCTATGACCCTGTGTAACCACCATAGACTGTAAATATTAAACGGACAAAGCCTTAGTGACGTCACCCATCTGTTACTGCAGGGGGCTCTGGAGTCTCACGCTAACTTTCAGTCAAAATAACAACAGAGCTGGAGCTGAGGCAGGTTTTAAGCCTCTTGACGAACCGTTACACCGAACCTGCCTGTCAATGAGGTCAGCTACACGCCTTATTGTGAATAACTCTTATCTGTCATAAAATCAAAATGGATGAGTTCTCAGAAAATTCAGCCCCTGTACAGTGTGTGCCGATCGCGACATGGGCTAATCAGACCTATTTCGTTTTATGTACCAGGCTGTAAACATGTTCATTTGTACAGTAAAAGCTGCCTATTTTGAATGGTTGTGTATGGGACTTCCAGTGCTCCTGGAGCCAGCCTCAAGTGGACACACGATGAACTGCAGGATTTTGCACTTCCTCATTGGCTTCATTTTTCAGAGATTGAGATTGAGATCAGAGATTGCCACTTGGTTTCCACCTGCTCTCTGCAAGATTTCAAAGAGCTTATGGAAGAAAATCCAGCATTTCTTTATTATTCATAAATATTATTATTATGTTAACCCGTGGATCCTCATCCGATAATACTCCCCAATGCCTCAGTTGTATTTAAAAGCTACAATCCACAGACCAAACATTATAATCTATGTAAATATATGAACCTGTAACTCTCTTAAGTCAGCATAATCTTTGGAGCCAATTGCAGTTCTTTGTACACGTGGCAAAAGCAGTTTCTATGTGCAGCATAATTAAGACTCATGACTGTATTCCCGCTCTCATTATACAGCCGTTTGTGGGTTTTATCTTTAGCGCTCTATTTGCTCTAATTGTATTATTCCTACTGTCACACTTTTATGTCTTCTGTGACCCAATTTCTCTCTCTGGAGTTCATTAAACTTTTAGTTTTTCTCTTTCTCTTTATCTCTGTCTCCTATCTCTAATGTTTTTTTTTTCTCACTTGTGTGAAAGACTTGAGAGTTTAAAAGTGAGGTCCGTCACCTGCTGTTTAACTAATCGAAAACGAGCTAAGGTTTGCTCTGCTTTAACTCTTTGAAATATAAGAATTGTCTTGATGAACTTTATCTCCAAATGTGCCGTTAAAAATAACTTTTCTTCTTAAAGTAAAATTACCTTCGGGGTGTTTTTTTTCCCATCTCCAGCAAAGACCGGGAGAAAGAGAGAATAATGAACGGGAGAACGTGGACCCGGTGGCTCGATGAGTGCAGATGATGAATGACTACGGGGAGGCAGAACATGAACCAGAGCAGAGGCACAGCCATTTGTTACCGTGCTGTCACAAATGTATTTTTAATGAATGTGCACCTCTGACACCTCTGCAGAGCACAACTGTTCCTAAAGGCCGACGTGACCCCGATATTTCCTGAAAAACGCCGCCTTTGAAACAACCCACTTTAGCTGTGTAATGTAAATAACCTTCTCCTTCAGAGCGCCTTATTATCGTCCTTACCTGTCCTGGAAATACGGGCCGTTTGTGTCTCCTTGATTGCAGCAGCTCGGTTGGTTTCACCTTGAATTTCTCAGATGTACTCAGAAAATCTCAAATAGGTGTTTTTTTTTCTTTTTTCCTGGCGAGAAGTCCTTGAGAAGGCTCTATTTATTTCCTGAAATCATTTCAAATTTACATTTTTCCGTTGATGTATGGCAGCTCCTTTAGACCCTACGGCCTTTGAAGCTGATTTTCCAAATACGAATATGCTACATCTGCTGTCAGATTTATCATCCGGGCTAGTTAAAACACCGAGATTAAATAAGACAAATATATAAACGGAAAAGGAAGAGACAGGATGTAAAAGCAACCTGCTGATTCCCTGCAGGGCAAACGCTTTAAATCATTCTGCCGACTCTGATGTGCAATGAAGTCAAGAAGCAAGCTGAGAGGAAAATATTCTGAGCACAAATATTAACACAACACTTACGGTTTTTGTTGAACCTAACTTTCAACACATCTCAAAGGCTTATTTCTCTCAATCTCTGTCCACAAATTGGTGTAAATGATCACTTCTTTTTTTCACAGGACAATACCTCCACCTAACAAGCATGGTTTATTAATGTGCTGATAAAACAGCTTGATGAAAACAAAGGTTAGTCCCAGGCTGGTCACAATGAAGGGCTACTCTGTAAATCTCCCTAAACAAAGAATGTAAACAAAGAGTTCAGTCTAAACCTGCTCTTTGGGTAACGTGTCCTAAAAATAAGAGTACATGTGTAACCAAACCAGCGAATGACCTCAACATCCAGCGTCTTCACATTCAAGATGGTCTGAGACCAGACACCAGACGACCTGTGCCACTGCCGGCTTCAAATATTTATAATGCCAGACTAATAAGTATGTCAGAAATGTTTACTTTAGTGACTTTGACACATAAATAAAGCAGAAATCCAGTCTATCCTGTGTAAATGTGTCTCTGAGTCATGACTGTTTACAATGAGTGAGAAGCGCGAGTCCTGCTGGCTGTGTTGTTGTCAGAGCCGTGTTTACATCAGGTTTACATGGACGGGACGGCTGGCTCCTCCCCTTGTGTATAAAATCTGTTTGAGTCAAGAACTGGAGAGAAGAAGAAGAACATACTCACTGATTATTTGGATGTCATGTACGCGTTTTTTAGATCATGTGCAATGTGAAGCTACAAGCTAACCAAAGTGTGCTAACATTAGCCTGCTAACACAACAATGCAGGCTACAGGCAATTGCAGCTCAAGCCAAGGACAATTTCGTCCGCCACCTGAAACTCCTCCATGTGAACCCGAGGGGAGGAGGGGTTGGAGGTGTGTCGCTGGAGGAGAGCGGAGGATTCAGAATAGCGGAGGTGTCGCTAAACAGCAGTTTGTTTTGGTTTCATGCTGGTGCTCAAGGCAACATCTGCTGGATCAAAAAGTTGCACATTCTTCCTTTAATTAATTAGGAATTAGATGATTTATTTCAACTCGTGAAAATAGCAGCAGGAACTAAAAGTGTTGCATACATTTTTTCTCTACACGTTGTCTTGCTCTGCTTGTATATCGAGGATGAGTGGACTCAAAGAAACGAGCAGGATATCGAGGTCATGCCAAGGCCAGTTACATTCACACTCCCCTGTAATTCTTTTTTTTTTTTTTTTCCCCCACTTATTGCATGTGGATGTGAAACTGCAAGGGAGAAAGAAAGAAAAAATCCAACTGCAGACACATCCTGGAAAAAAAAAAGACATCTTCATTTTTTTTTTAGAGGGGACTGGTGCATGAGATGCTACATCAGCATGTGACCTACACTGACACCTAAACTGACACACACATCATTACATTTGCTGTGCTCCATCTGTGCTGTCACAATGCTTCAACAATCTTCTTGGGGGATCGGAGCTGGGCAGTCATCCATCACCAACCTCCAGCCTCCGAAATATGAAAGAATTGAGACTGGAGAAAAGCTATTCCACACAAACTGCAAACTCTTATCACTCTCATCATTTTAAAAGGCACTAAATGGATCGAACACCAAAATATAAATCCAGGATAATACGATACTATTGCAGTCTAGATCTCCAAAATACAAACAGAGCATATTCTTTATGGTGGTTATTTGGCACAAGGAGGCTATGCCTCTGACAGCAGGGGGCTTTGATCTCCATGTTTACACGTCCAGTTAGTGTCTATCCATGAAGACAGCTCCACACTGCAGAGAAAATGTTTCATACTCTGGTTTCTTCCTCCCGGGCTCATTATGGTCGAATCGAGTCACACAGCTGCTCCGGAGCGGGGAGACAGAAATGTAGTGATTCTGTGTTTTATGAAGGCATCTCGTTGTGGCCGGTCGTCTCCGTGGAGACCCTCAGCCTGCACGGGCGACTCGTCTTGACAGAGCCGTCCCCCGACTCGAGCATCAGCGGGCGGTTGTTCTTGTCTCTGTCCTGCTCTGTCACACTCGTCTGGCTGTCTCTGTCAATGTGAACATGGATTAAATAAATTCAACCATCATGATGCTTCATATACGACACGTTATGTTGCCTTTTAGGGTCTTTTGATCCTTTTGCTTTGGACCATGTTTTGTGTTTTTGTTGTAAAATGATCCAGCCTTCAATGACTTAGAAGAGACCAAATGTACGTGCAACGCGTGTTACTTGAGGATTCCTCTAGAGGGAGCACCATATGTACGCGTAATTAATCCTAAGGCTTAAGAGGACATGCATCCATACCTTTAATAGTAAAATAAAATGTATGGATGTTTGTCTGCTCAGGGCTTCCATAAAAGACCTGTCACTGAACATTTCAGATTCAAGACATTTCACTAAAACGTTCACGTCTTCAATCCTGACATGTACATCAAAGTAAAAGAGACTTTTTTTTTTTCACGGTAGGAAGATTCTACAGATAGGCAATTTGAATTTAGAAGCAATTTTTGTTTTAAGAAATGCTCTGCATATTTAGATGGCAGTCAATAATTCAAATGCACGAGCAAAAAAAAGATATCTAACGTTTGTAATAAGGCTGTCCAATGATTTTTTGCACACCTGCTTTTAGTTAATATACAACATACAGTAAGATGTATTTAAGTATATATGTATATTAAAATGATCAGAACCTGTCTTGGCTGTCTTCAGCGTTGGTGATGTCTTCATAGACTTTCAGCATCGTCTGTGTGCGGTCGTCACGGTGATCCTTAACCTCCTCAACCCTGGAAAATACACATTAACATGTTAGTAAGTTTGACTGAAGGGTGTAAGGCGTACACATGCCTCATTATCTCATTTCTTTCTGAGTTCTCAAGGTAGCAAAATCTGGTGTCTCAAAATTTGGATAAGGGCTTATCCAGGTTTCTGAAATCGGCATATGATGATAACATGCACAAACACAAAAACAGAACACCTAAAAAAACAAAATCAAAACCAGGATGGAGTACATGCAAACACACTCAGTGTCTCTGGATTGATTTTTTATGAAAACAACTTTGGTAAAGTAAGTACACGACTCGTCAAAAAGTAATTTTTAAGACATTTCTAATCCTAAATGTAACAATTTATACCTTTAAAACGGTGTGAATGAACAGATTTATTACAAAGAGGCGCAGTCCTCTCCTAAAATCGGCTGTGAATGCAGATTCAAACAATCATTATGCAAACAGCAGGACATATTTGCATTTGTTTGGGTCTTGCTTTCAGCGGCAGATTAATAAAAACTTGCTGCTCCGGTGAGTGTGTACTGCAGCAGAACCGTGTACGAGGGATTCACTTAAGATAAAGTGTATTGTCCATGTTCACAGGTAATGAAGGAACATGTCAGCCGGAGCAACAAAGGGGCGCCATGACTCTGAGGCAGCGAGGAAAAAGCTACACGGAGAATAAAAAACTCACTGTTGTTTTTTTTTTTGTCTTTTATGGGATTTGTTGACAATAAATAAATAGTTCATACGTGTTATCCTTTAGACTTATAACGCCTGCAGGCTGCAGGTTATTTTTTGAAGAAACTAGTTTAGCGTTAATAACGGTGTTGAACAGTGTTTGTGGTCATCTGTAGTCCACTTCCTTGTTTGAGCACGGTTGCGTTTACATCTCTCTTTAATTTAATGAATCGAGCCTGAGACAACCTCTTTAAGCGGACTCTGGAGCTCCCCTCTTATTTACGGTTCCAGATCTGGCTGCCTCCGACAGACTACCCGCAATAGCCAATCACAGCGAGTAGATTGTGAAGCGCCACACGACTGTGCCCCCCGAGCTGAGTGGAACACTGAAGCTAGAATTATGGCAACAACACGAGTGCCTCATAATGTCTCATGCAAGACAAAAGTGACCTCTGAATTCACTTTTGATCACTCTAGTTTCTGTGAGATCTTGTCTCTGTGGAATCGTTCCTACAAACAGCAGGTGTGTGGTTTCATGGTCGGACTGAATGATCTTGTGTGCGCATTCTGAGGATTCTAATGTTAGAAATTGTCTGTGATTTGAGAAATCGTTTGTCACAGGGGCTTGTGTCATGTGCTGTCAGGACAGGCTGTAAGGTAAAGAATCTCCTCTGGATACAGCACCTGGGCTCGAGTCTCTCTTTGACCTTGGCGATGGACAGGATGTAGGGGCTGATCTGTTTGGTGATGGTGGTCAGGTAAGAGTTCTCCTGTTTCAGCTGCATCAGGTCGTGAAGCTGCGCTGAAACAAAAACAAAAAACACAAAGAAATAAATTAAAACCAGAGCAGCAAAAAAAAAAAAAAAAAAGAATATAATTATGCTGTCTAATTAGAAAACACACCTTCATAGATCTCCTGCTCATTAGTGACCCTCTGGAAAGTCTCATCCCAGACCTGCGAGGAAATGTCGTCAGTTGATTCTCTCCAAATAAAATATGACAAAAACCCTGCAGTTATTCGGCTCATGGGACACCTTGACACTTCTCATTTTCTTTCCCCTTTGTTTACTTTTCAAGCAGATAACGGTGTCTGAAAACGATCTCGTTAGTATGCAGCCGGAGGTCCTGACTGCGAGCAAATGTGGAAATGTTTTTTGTAGTGAGCGGGGCCAGCGGAGTCAGGTACACACTGAAGGTTGAAAGCCATCACTTGACGCACCTCTTCAAACATGACTCTCATAGTTTCCACGGTGGAGTGCTGCGCAGATATCTGGCTGTCAATGTGCAGAGACCTGTCCAGGATCTCTCCCATCTTATCTGTGTTGATGATGGAGTGGTGCTTGGTGAGGTCTCGGTGCAGCTCCTGGACCTGGTCCTTCAGGTGCTGAATCTCTGTCTGGAAAGTCTATAAGCACACGCACACACACACACACACACACACACACACACACACACACACACACACACACACACACACAGAACATAAGACATGATACTCAGGAGGTGTGGGGAGTACAGCTGCCAGGTGAAGTGCATCTAAGTGTGAAAACCTTGTTGCCCACTCGACAGGAGGTCCCGCTGCTGCCTTTAATGTGTTTATCACAGAGGATCAGAGACTCCTCATGGCAGGATGAAACTTGACTGCAGCGTTTTCTTCAAATGCATCTAGCTAACCTAGCATTCGTTGATAACATACTGGTCTTGGTCCCCGAGCAGTTACCTGCCTTGCCTGTTGACAAGCAGCACCTCTGCACCCTCTGCTGCAAATGTGGTGACTTCTGAGTTCAAAAATCAAAGATGGCGTCGGCCAAAATGCCCAATGTGAGGCTTCAAGCAGTGGTGCACAAACCAAGCATTGGTGTCAAAGTGGCCTTTTTTTAAATACAGCCCATGTATCAAAAAGTGTTAAACAAAAACAAATGTGTAACATGCTTCTGTTAGCATTTAGCTCAAAATACTGTTGTTCTTAAGTAGATCCTTCCAGAGCTGCATGCATGTCCATAGATTCTCTTAACTCCTGTTTACATCGTGTTCTAGGTAAGAGAATCAGAAGAGTTTATGTTAATCTTCAACACGACAGCTGTCACACACAGCGCTCACCCGGTAGGTGTTCTCATAGCTGCGGCAGTGCTCGGTGAAAGGCGTCTCCCTACCCTCAGCCAGCAGGACTTTGGTGCAGATGTTTCGGTGGCAGGTGGGCCTTCGCCCAAGAACTGAGCCCAGGGGCATCTCACTGAGAGACGGGGAGCGGCACAGAATGGAGAGAGGGGACTGGTACCTGAGGGGAGGAGGACAAACAATAACGAATCCCTCGATAAAACGTTAACAGCAGCTAACCTCTGCACCTACCTCGGACTATTTGGGCCTCGTTTTGAATGAGTTTAACTTAACCTGAAGTCATCTGTTTGGACTAGAAATATGTTACATGTATGCTTGCACTTTTAAAACAATTAGTGCAACACACTTGCATGTATTATTTATTTTAACCAGGAACCACAACTTTCTGTTATTGATGGAAATGGTACGCAAACTGTGCAAGCACTCTGGAAACCACGTCTAGATTTTCTACTACTTCAGCTCACTCCATTTACTAACCATAACTTATCATCTGCTCTACTGTCACAATTTGAAGTAAACACAAGACACTTGAGCTCTAATAGAATTATATGGACCCAAGGGCACATCGGACATGTGGCTGCAGGAGCTGGGTCTCAAACCCTCGACCTTCCAGTTGAGAGACAACCTACATTGAGCCACAGCCGTAAAGCTGTAACTTCTGGGTTTCTGCTGAATGCTGACTCATCAATTATTTAAAAGATGGAAATCTAAACTTTCTTCTCATGCAACTTTGTCTTCCTGTTTGCTTTGTCATTTACAAGTTTTACTGTCAGTTTTATCCTTAATCAATCGTGCCATGTGTGATAGAGACGTCCAACTTCTAAAAGTACTCACACCAGATATTCTTTAACTGCTTGCACGTACATTTAATTTCCCAGTTTGTTGTATTCTCTGTTTTCCGGCCCAACATCCAAAACTCATCTGTTCAAACTGATTAAATAAAGGTTACGTACATCTAAATATATCTTGTGTTGACTGTAAATCTCTGCACTCGCCGTCGCTCAAATCACTCACATTTCTCCTGCATCACCTTCACCAGCAGTGCTGAGGTATGTGTGCACATTACAACAAGATAAACACACATTTATCTCGGCTCCAGGAGGACCGAAGTCCTGGCTCCGTGCCTGGAGCAGCATTACTGCCCCGAGGCCATTCAACAATAAGCCATATATGTGAGTACATCCTCTCCACTTTGACATATGAATGTTGTGTCCACTGAGCATTCAGGTGGGATCCCACAACAACCAATTAAAGGCTCTGCAAGCGGAGCAGAGCAGCAGCAGCAGCAGCAGCAGCAGGAGAGAAGACAGCTGCAAACTTCACTTCAGCTCTGAGAGAGTTTGTTTTGAAAAGAAAAGGATGGTCAGCTGGACATTAACCAATCCCCTGCACAGGATCAATCCAGCACAGGAGGCTTACAAGTGGGGAATGAGCTTTTAGAGGGTAAGGAGGACAAATGAGATGAATTAACACAAGAAACAGACTGAACAATGAGGGCGGTATTCTTAATCACAAAACAGTCAGCCATTTACAAACAGACCACACAAAAATGCTAATTTCCTCCTCTGTGTGTAAAGTTTGGACTCATACATTTGTGTCAAGCACCTTGTAGAGCAACTATCATCTTCAAGTGTCAAGATGGCAACAACAGAAGTTTGTGTAAGTGCGTAGAAAGTCTGAGTACAGCTCTATCTCTGATCCCGACTTCACTGTAAAAACTCAAATCTTATGTGGTGTATTTGTCTTTTTTTCTCTTTCTTGAAACGAGATGTAATACAAGCAGGTTTAGCTTGCTGCACTGGATGATATTTTTTCCTCATTACAAGAAATTCAGGCCTCATTATTTCTTGTAATGTCCTAAAAAAAATATTTGGCTTGTAAGGTGAGTCTAGCTTATAGGAATATTTTTGACTAGAATGTAGACAAATACGCATTGTAAGATTTGAGTTTGTGCAGTGTTTACTTCAACTACAATCCCTATACAAAATAAAAATTAAACAAACCCACAAAAACTACATAGCCTACTGCAATATGAGATCAGTCCAGTTCAAACAACAGAATCAGCTGCAGTGACTATAAAATAGTCAAGTTTACCTGCGTTTTGGTTAGCTCTTACTCCTTGCCTTCTCGCCCTGCGTTGATGCAACATCAGACCTGCTTAAAACACGTCTCCCTCTCTCTGCACATGTCATCCTCTGCACACCCAGCCCCCGTCCTCCCATCACTGACGCCAACTAAAGACTTCACCCGTAACTAAAGCTGTGACATCAGCGAGCCCGCCTGGAACAAAGCGGCCCGTCCGCCTCCTGCATGCCAACTTCCAGATGAATCCTGCAGAGTTCTGTGAAATTATGATAAAAATAGTGCCAGCCTGCCAGACGGGCGGCCACCGATTCCTCTGCCCACTCTGCGTCTTGCACTGGCAGGGCGCTAAGCAAGTTGGAAGAGAGAGTTGTCAGTATGTTTGGCATTAGCGGTTGGGCTTAAAGACCTGTGAACAGTTGGGATAAGTGGAACGTGGGGAAGGAAAGGACAAAGCTCTTTGTTCTGATGTTGGGCTGTCAAATAAAAGTTGTTTATTTGATGTCGTTCATGAAGGAATCCATGAAGTAAAAATTCTATTCAGCATTGACAAATTGATTGCTTTTCCAGCATCACCAAAATCTTAATGTAATGCGACTAAGGTTGTCAAATTTTCTGCTGCCTTTCCATACCACGTGTTTTAAGTTATGATACGATACGCTACGATACGCTACGATACGATATGATACGATACGATACGCTACGATATGATACGATACGATACGATAGGGTACGTTACGATGTGATAGAGTATGATGCGATACGATACGTTACGTTAAGATACGATAGGGTACGATACGTACGATCATTATGATACGTTACGATAGGGGGCGGTATGATACGTTACGGTACGATACGTTACGGTACGATACGTTACAGTACGATACGTTACGGTACGATACCTTATGATAGGGTACGATATGATACGTTACGTTACGATAGGGTTACGATACGTCATGTTACGTTACGGTAGAGGACGGTATGATACGATACGTTACGATAGGATACGATACAATACATTGCGTTACGATAGGGTACGATACGGTACGATACGACAGGGTATGATATGTTACGATACGTTACTGTAAAATATGTTACGATAGGGTACAATACGATACGATACATTACGATACGGTCTGATACGGTGCGATACAATGCCGTACAATAGGGTACGATATGATACGACACAGTACGGTACGCTACATTTTAGATGTCCCCCCACAGTAGATGCTGTGATTTTTTAACATAAAGCTGTGGGGAAAGAGAAAGAGCAGTGTCTAGATTGCACAGATGTTGGCAATTTGCATAATGGTACTGAAAGGTTGTCCACGTAATGTATCTGTGCAATTTAGACAATGTGCCTGAGTTTGCATAATTTGTTGGGTTAATAAAAACAATGTATTACCAAATATTGTGGGACTAGGACTTTTTTTGTTGCAGTTGTATCAGAACAGGTCGATATCATTTGATGTTATCCTAAAGAGGTTTAGAGACCAGTTATTGTGACAACCCTAAATGCATCATCTTTAATCTAAGTGATCCAAAATATAAAAAGCTCCAAACCTCTCACACTCACTCATACATGTTATCAGGTTATCTGTTGTTTCCTGCCCTGACCACAACAAAACCAGAGCTTTCTAAATCTGGGTCAATGCCTCGCTCCGTGCCTGCGTGCAGCAAGGTGAGTTACATAAACATATCAGACTACATAGCTCGCAGACAGACAGAATAACTGCCATAGTGGGACTCAGCATGGCGCCTCTCGCTGCAGTCATCGCTGCCTACCATCTGTACTCGCAAACCATTTGGGGATTTCGACTTTGGATGCTTCACAAGTGTGACATTTTCTTCCCAGACTTTCTGCTTTCTTGGAAGGATCCAGAACATGTCGTGGTAATGTTCGGGCTCACTGTGAAATAAAAACCTCAGAGGAAAAGGGATCGCTCTTGTGATGACATGTGAAGGATATTTGGCAGCAGGTTAATGATCTCACCTCGTCGCAGCACCTGCGCATCCGGAAACAGACGGAGGGCAGCGCTGACAGAGCAGCAGTAACGGCTCCAGACAGCGGGCAAACTCACTCCTGTAGTCGGTGTTGATCTGAAGACGGACAGAAATAAAGTCAAAGAGTGGGGCATTGCTTCAACGGAAGGACAGAAATTAAAATTAAAGCCAGGAGTTTACAGATTCAGGTCTATTCTTGTACAATGACCCTACATATGTCGATTAAGATAGAAGCTAAAACAAAAGAAATGAGATCAATATGATGATATCCATCATCCTAAACTTAAAGGGGAATAAATAGAAAAAAACACTTCCCTGCTAACTTTTCTGAAATCATGAAATCATTTCTTTAGTGCCCTTGGACCTGTGGACATGCATTAAAGGAGAGACGTCAGAATGGGGCTGCTACACAGAGAGAGCTGTGCAAGAGCTGTTGGGGGTTCAGTGCCTTTCTCAAGGGCACCTCAGTAGTACTTGGAAGGTGACCTGGCACCACTCCAGCGACCGGAAAAGCGTCCATATTCTGGTCCACACTGGCACTCGAAGTGGCAACCCTCTGATTCCCTTCCCAAGTCCCTACAGGCTGAGCGACTGCCTCCCCCTCAAACATGTCTTTTGATGTAGTTCTGTTTGCACTGTCGATTCTAGAGTCTTTTTGGGCCCTCTGCAAAAAACAATTGGGGGCCTCCAACCAGTGTTCATCTCCATCATGTCTGCCAGTGTCCCGACAATTACTTCTCTTTTTCCAGTTTCTTTTTTTCCCTCCTAAAGACGGATAATTCATCCTGTTTTTTATTTATTGACTTTCATTGACAAACTTTGGTTTTCACAGCAATAATGCAACGCTTCAGATGGTGGACCCTTAGGGAGGTTTCCTACTGTCGTTGCAAAATTCGCACATTTTGGGTCACTGCTTTGGGTTAAGTCTGTGAGCCATCAAGGGCCCCCCCCATCTGGTCTGGGGCCCCAAGCAGTGTCCTGTCTTGCCTTCTGACAAGCAGCACCTCTGTCTGTTTGAATCTGTTATGGTATCATATACTTTATAAACTTCACTACATGTTGCTGCTATACTTTGTATTAGTTTTGTCTCTCTCTTACATCTCATTTCTTCTGAACTGTAATATTAACTCCCCCGCACTGATGTAAACGTATGTGTGTTGCTCCTGATAAATGACTGAATAAAGCTCCTATTACAACTCCAGGAGCTCGACTGTCTTAGGAGGAAAATTGGTTTGGGGCTTTTGGGGCCTCAGATGAAAAAAAAAAAAAAAAAAACTGGTGAAAGTGCACCGGGAACAAATGAAACAATCACTGCAGCAGATTTAATTCCGAGTGTAACCTTTTGCAGCTCTGCATGAGAGCTGCTTTGGACTCACTTTGCTGCTCTGCACCGGTCTCAGTCGATGAGGGAGCTTCACAATCCTCTTCAGACGCTCCATGAGTTGCTGCGTAAGCAAAAAAAGATCCGTCTGTGAATCAGTGACCTGTTTCACCTCGCTCACGCCACACGGACAGCCTCAGACTTAGCCTCCATTTAAACACCAGCTCCGTTACTTAAGATGTACATACAGCAGATACAGTGGTGTAAGCACCACTGGAAATAGATTTTTAATACATTTACACAGTCAGTACTCACCTTCCCACCTCTTCTTTCTTACACTGCAGCACTGTGAATCTACATTAAATCCTTGTGATGAATTCCCACATAAATTAAACATAGTCCATAGTTTAAGCGGCTGCACTCACGTAACCCATGTCCAGAAACTCAAACTTGTTGGCCGAGCTCAGAAACGCTGAACAGGTGACGAGGTGGACCTAAAAACATCAGAGATTAAAAGGATCCATTTCAAACAAGATGCAGAGAGGACGAGACACCGTCAGACTGAGATTGCATTCATCCTGCGACTGCTTACTCAGTACATGGTCGTTTTCATAAAGCCGTAGGCAGAAGTATAAATGTACAGGTGGTCGAAAGAAATGCACATTTAAGTTAGCATTTTGTGCTGTTTCATACCTCTACTGCACCAAATTAAACAGAGAAAAAGTGTTATTTTCCTCCACTTGGTTTACATGTGCATGTATTTATCAGATTAAGATAGTAAATGCAGCCTAGGGTCTGCCGTTTTAAACTAGCTCTAAGCTAACTTTGGTACAATGCATCACATGGCATCATTTAGATTAATACTGTGTGGTCCCTTTAAAGATAAAATAATAAGATTAACTTTATTGATCGCCGCAAGGGGAAATTTCAGTTTTTACACTCTGTAGTCATGCAACACACACATGAAATGAAATGAAAGGCTGAAATACACACATGCACACAAACAGGATCCTATGGACATGCACTAAGGGAGGGATGTCAGAGTGGGGGGGCTGCCCATGGTGGGCGCTCCTGGGCTGATGGTGGGGGGGGGGGGGGGGGGGGGGGTTTGGTGCCTTGCTCAGGGGCACCTCGGCAGTGCTCAGGAGGTGATCTGGCACCTCTCCAGCTACCAGACCAACTTCAATGCTTTGTCCGCACCGGGACTTGAGCCGGTGACCCTCCGGTTCCCAAAACATGTCCCTACAGACTGAGCTACTGCCGCCCCCAATAACCCTCTGATACACAATACACTGGTTTGAAGTACTGTCAGTGACAATTTGGCGTCTGTGAAATGTGAGCAGAGAAACCCGAGAGCAACTTTCAGGCAGGCGTTCCCAACATTGGTGTCCCGACCCCATGTAGGGTCGCATGGAATTAAAATGGGGTCGTCTGAAATTGGAATTTATTGATTGGAAGTTTTACGTTATTCTTTTAAAAGCAGTCTCGTTACATGACTGAACAAACTTCTTTAATGCTCACTTAGATGGATTTGAAGTGCAGTACTCTCACTTCAGTGAAGGATCTGAGTTCTTATTGGTTAAAAGATGCCGCTGGAAACATTTCAAGTTATTATTCGTTATCATGTCACTGTTGTTCTCTACCTGCAGGGTCGGCAGGAGGGCAGTGAGGTGGGAGAGCTGCTCCTTCAGTGCTTTCTCCTTCTCCTCATGTTGACTGCAAACACACACACACACACACACACACATATAAAAACACACAGAGACGCATACGCATGTAATGCTACACCCTACACCTTCACATCCTCGCCTGCTGAAATACTCAGAGGAGGAGGTGCAACCACAAACAACATACTCCATATTTCCAGAGGCTAATCTATCTGTCTTCTCCCTGTGCAACAAACACACACGCGGGGCGGATGCACAAAGACCGACATAAATAGACTTTAACACCCTTCCGGGAACATAGGCTGGACAACTTCCAGGCAATGAGAGAGAGAGAGAGAGAGATGGGGGACAGTGGGCATGAAAAATCTCATTAAAGATCCCCACAGAGTGCAAAACGATACACTCACTCACTCACCAACGCACAAATGTTTCCCATTCAATCACGCACACACACACACACACACGCACGCGCACACACACGCGCGCACACACACACACACACACACACACACACACACACAGACAATGCTGGAAATGATTCCCTCTCAGATTTGTACATTTGGAAGTCCTCCGGTTTTGAAAAGAAGTGTGAACATAATCAGACAGAACAGAGATGAAGAACCATTTTTTCGTCTTTTTATGTTCAAAAGCCATGAATTTGACAAATTATTCATTAATCTTGTGTGATACTAAATTGATGTGCCATAATTTGATCATAGAGCCTAATTAGTTTAAAACCTTAGACGACAATAAATCAAAATTTAATGATTGCTGAGGGGATGCAGGAAGAATTTGTAATTATTTTGGGTGGCTTGATTCTCGGTGGGGGTAATTCTAAATTAATTGATATCATTATCATCCTGTTTCTGTGATTTCTGGAACAGCTTCACATCCTATGTTTTGAAAAAGCAAGTTGCAACAGAGTAAGAGACTGCAACAAGTCTGCTCTTAAAAACCAAAACATTTCAGTCGATGAAATAGAAGGTGCTAAAAGTGCTCTGGTTTTATGTAACATGTCAGGAATCAACAGTCTGTGTCTATATTTTCAGCAACAGCTGGAAATTATAAAATCTATATTTGACGAACTTTATATTTTTACTCTTGAGTTGGATTCAGGGACAAACTGCAAACACTGGCTCAAACTCTGTAATTCTACTGAAGTGGTTTTAAATCAGCACCAAGCTTTAAAAATCCTCTAACACTAATATGTGTCTCTAGTCCAGGCATGGGCAAACTATGGCCCGCGGGCCATATACGGCCCGTTGGGCTTTTTAATCCGGCCTGCCGAAATTGTCCAAATTATATTATTATTAAATACAATTTTATTATAATTAAACCTTGTTCGTTTTCCCCTGTAATGCCGGCATTTCCCCAATAGATGGCGCACTTCAGAGTGTGGTGTATTACTCCCTTCTTCACTTTTTCGCTTTGCCCTATGAACCCGTATGAACCCGTATGAGCCCTTCTGTAAAAATGAGCGGATCAAAGAAAAGAAAAGTGGACAGTGAATGCCGAGTGTTTAATACGGAGTGGACAACAAAATATTTTTTCACTGAAGTCCGATCAAAGGCTGTATGCCTGATATGCCAAGAAACTGTCGCAGTTTTCAAAGAGTACAGTATCAGCCGTCACTTTGCTACGAAGCATGCTAACTACGCTAGCAAGCAGTCCACGCAAGAACGGGCGGCTGCGGCTCAGAGGTTGAAGGCTAATTCACAGACTCAGCAACATTTTTTTCACCAACAAACTGCAATTCAAGAGTCAACTATCAAGGCAAGTTTTTTGCTGGCATTCAAATTAGCAAAGGCTAGCAAGCCTTTCTCCGAAGGCGAGTTTTTAAAAGAATGCATGGTAGAGACAGCAGGTCTCTTGTGTCCGGAGAGCCAAGGCCAGTTTGAAAAAATCAGTTTATCACGCAGGACTGTGACTCGCCGTGTGGAACTGATTGACGAAGGTATAGCCAGCGAATTAAACAAAAAGGCTGAGTCCTTTAAGTTATATTCACTAGCGCTGGATGAAAGTAATGACATAAAAGACGCTGCTCAGCTCCTAATTTTTATCCGAGGGATTAATGACAGTTTTGAGATAACGGAGGAGTTTTTGACCATGGAGTCCCTGAAAGGAAAAACGCGAGGAGAGGACTTGTATAACCAGGTGTCTGCTGTCATCGAGAGAATGAAGCTACCTTGGAGTAAACTTGCCAATGTCACAACGGATGGATCGCCAAATTTAACTGGAAAACATGTTGGGCTGCTGAAAAGAATCCAGAATAATGTGAAAGAGGAAAACCCTGACCAGGATGTTATTTTCCTTCACTGCATCATCCATCAGGAATCTCTGTGTAAGTCTGTATTGCAGCTTAATCATGTCGTGAATCCAGTTGTAAAACTTGTTAACTGTATAGGAGCAAGGGGACTTCAGCATCGTCAGTTTATTACGTTCCTGGAGGAAACTGATGCGGATCATCAGGACTTACTGTACCACTCTCGTGTCCGCTGGTTAAGTTTGGGCAAAGTGTTTCAACGAGTGTGGGAGCTGAAAGAGGAGATCAGCGCATTTTTGGAGTTAATGGGGAAATCCGACAAATTTCCTGAGCTAAGCGACAAGAACTGGCTTTGTGACTTTGCATTTGCTGTGGACATATTTTCACACATGAATGAGTGTAATTAAATGAATGCATTTGGAAATCAATTTGTACAATGAGCCTTGCATATTCATGCTTTGCTACCTGTTAAAGGCCAAATCCTTTCATGTAATGGCTTTTACATGTCATTTATATTAGTTCACACAAACACTCCATCCATCTATTCCTGGCCCGGCCCCTCTGTCAAATTTTAGAACCCATTGTGGCCCGCGAGTCAAAAAGTTTGCCCACCCCTGCTCTAGTCTGTCTACAAACCCCCCCGATGATGATAAAAGTCCATCCTCTCCGTCTTTTACCTGCTCCACTTTTCAGAAAATGTGTGCTCAAACAGGCTGTTTGGAGATTTTCCCTTCATGACATCACAAAGGGCAGTAACCCCTCGCCCAGATGGGTGACACTCCCACAGCTAGGTGTTTGTTCTGCCCTCTGAGTCTGCCTTCTCACCGTAAACAATAGGACATGGAGCGAGAAAACCCGAGTACACCCAAGCCCTTCCAGACAGGGGGCGTGGTCAGACACAGCTCATTACATATTTAAAGGTACAGACACAGAAACAGCCTGTTCTGAGCAGGGCTGAAATAGAGGGGTTTATAGACATGATCAAATACAGGATCAGAGTGGATTTAGAACAAGAAACTTCACACACATGTTTTGGGGAGCTCTGAGACTTATTTACACTGGTTGAAAAGGAGGATTATTTGTGACCTTTAAAGTAAAAATCATCCAGTTACCACAAAATATCTTCATCATAGTCAACCTGCGACCTCATCCTCCACATGGCACTTTATATTATATTTAACTGACCCTCCAATATTCACCAATTAGTCCTCCTTTAATGCACCTGTTACGTCCACTTTGTGTTTTGAGTGGTGCACATGCAGGTAAAAAGACAAATTCCTGCATTTCGCATGCAAAAAGTAGACAATAAAGTGTTTTGTATTTTTGTTCTTTTCTAAAATGTGTTCGGTGAGAAGGGGAGATTATTCCACAGCAATTATGATTCTGCTTTTCACCACAGCATGATGGGAAAACTATGAAACAACCCGCAGTGGCAGCAGGATAATAACATTCAGTAGGCTATATAGTAAATATTGTGACTCAAGCTTAGGGACAACAAAGAAGTGTAAATCTTGACATGAGCCTTATTTTACCTCTGAGCTGCTTTGAGCAGGATCTTCTTCCTCTCTGCGAGTTTCTCCTGTCAGGAGAGAACAGAGAGAAAAACGGCCTCTTTAATTCCCCACACGGCTGTGAAAATGGCCTTGAGCTCTCTAATACCTAATGAATTTCCAACATTGTGAAAAGAAAAGAGGCGTACAATCCACAGTGTGACGTCTGCTCTACTGACGCTTCATTAGGCTATACCAGGGAAATCTACGAGCTCAAAATTAAGAAAACAGAGACATCTGGTGGCTCAACAGTGCACGTGCAGCACACAGAGGTCAGAGATTGGTCATTTAAAGACGTACTCTAATAATCTAATCTCTAATCCTGCGAGGGGAAATTCATTTTCACGCTCTGTTGTTGAACATGCTACACACACACACACACACACACACACACACACACACACACACACACACACACACACACACACACACACACACACACACACACACACACACAGACTGAAACACAGACAGGATTCTGTGGACATATGGAGAGATGTCAGAGTGAGGGGGGCTTGCTTAAGGGCACATCAGCAGCACTCTGAAAATGAACAGGCACCTCTCCAGCTACCAGAAGAAATCACCAGATTTCCAGACTTTGTCTTAACCAGGACTTGAACTTGCAACCTTCCAGTTCCCAACCCAAATCCCAACAGACTGAGCGACCCCTGCCTCATTTACTAATTGCTAAAATTTCAGTTTATATATATTTTTCAAATATAAATAATTAGAGTGATTTAAATGTATGGATGCATGTCTGTACTATGTTTTATTAAGTTTTCATTGCTGTTTGTATGACATCTAACTCAGACTATTATTCACTTACTTTGTAACTTGTTTTTTGAAAATTGTCACTTAAATAAAGTGATTATTATTATAACACTAACAACAGAGTTATTTATAATGACAACACATTTAAATGATCCATAATTCTCTTTTGTACTAAAACAACCAGGAAGTATTAGAGCGGTGGTGGAGGGGACTGGCACATAGGTGTAAATGTGGTTTCAACTGAGGCGTGCAATAAATAAATGCATGTAACACGAGGGGATGGGACATTTAGATTGACATAGTTGGGACTCTTCATTGTGCTTTATCTTACTAAAATGTCTAATTTGTGGGTTGGGGTTATCGTGCAGGAGTCTCTCTTCCCACTGAGTGTTTATGGGAGAAAACAACCCACATTGGGATCATTATACAACCTGCAGGCTGTTGAACAGAGAGCAGATTGCACTCTCCTCTTCCTCCACGTTCAGACACACTTCTCCAATCATCGCTCTCAGCAGAATGATCGCCTCTCGAGCTGATGTCTGCAGCTCCTTCACCACCTACAGATGGAGGGGGAGGAAGAGGAGGATGGAGGAGGAGGGGGAGGAGGAGGAGTACGACGACGAAGAGGAGGAGGAGGAGGCAGAGGAGGTTGTCAGTCAATAAAATGTCATACATGCTGCTGATCTGTCACAATGCCTGGGTTTATGCAATCTCAAAGCTGAGACAAAGTGAGGTTTTCTGTCTATAAAAACATGTAAAACATTGGTAAGGCTCATTTAAAAGAATATCTATACAATCAAATCTGTATTAAACTCTTTTTTGTGGTTTAGATGTCTATCTGAAGCTGTACTGTTTATATCTGGTCCACACACCGAGTGAAAATCCGACGTGAGCAGCGATGACGTTTGTATTTTAATCAGAAAACCTCAAACTGTCACAGAACAAATAGACCTCATTCATATGTTTAGGTATTCAAACTGCAACGTGATGAGCTACACGGACCACTCTGCACCCTATCATCACCCAACTGAGAGCCTGAATTATTCATGATGCTAAATGTGTAGAGATGAACAGACTGGACTCTCTCACCAGCACGGCCTGGTCCAGCATCTCGCAGCCCTGCACGTAAGCCGTCTCTATGTCGATGCAGTGAGTCCGACTCTCCCTGCATTCAAAACAATCACAAGCAAGTTTAGCATGCAGAGGTGAAGAGTGAGGAACGTCTGATAGTCACATTAGAAGTGTAGAGGGTTCACTCACACTTGTGTGTCTCTGAAGCACTTGATGCAGAGCATGGACTTCTTCTCTTTGGAGAACAGGATGTAGGGCTCATCGTGGAGAGCTGTGGAGACACAACACTTTCCTCTAAACGGGTGTCATAAAGCACAGTAAGGTATCAGGAATGATTACAGGTAACACTCACAGCAGTTCCTGTGTTTGGCTTTGGTGCGTTTGGCCAAAGAAACGATCTCATGGTGAGAAAACATTCTGGCTTTGTGGGTGAGCTCCCTGCAGGTGCTGCACAGAGGCTGGATGCAGGTGTTACAGAAGTACATCACTCCTGCGTCCTGTATGAGCAACGACAACGCAGAATGCATTAAAGGTAGGGCACACTTTTGACGTTTTAATTAGTTTAAAGCTACTTTAAAAAAAACCTTCCCACTAAAACAAAAATGTGCTTCAATGTGGCTCCCCCTGTTGGTACTATCACAGATTGCAATGGAAGATTGAGATCCAAGACTGAACAGCACCGATTTCCCCCCCAAAAATAATTGATTTAAGAAAAAAATCTTCAATTAAAATGCCAAATACATCTAGTATCATAAGTCATTGTGTTCCTTTGTCCGTCAACAAGACTCCTCTACCTTAAATAAAGAAAAATTAAGAGTCAAATGGAAACTTTTCCCTTTAGTAATCAGTCTGTTTGCAACAAGCTGTTTTCCCCACTCTCTTAAATTAGCATTTTCAAAGTTGAAGTAACAAAAATAGGGCAGTAACCCTTACATCAAAGTATCCAACAATACCGGTAAAAAACTGAAGAAGTAGTAACCAAACAAGATATACGAGACATGGTCATATAACATAATGTTCATCTATTCCTTTTGTCTTTTTCATGAACAAAATATGAATTAATTCAGTGAGATCTTTTTGGAACTGTCGTCTTGACTTTGCCCGAGTAACAACCCGTCATACCTTCTTGTTACTTTCCCGGTCACAGTTTGCACACTGCACAGTCTCCTCAGCATCTGTGTTGTTGTCGACCAGGAACCTGAGCAGTCGGTCTTCAGGTGGGAGAGCGCCGTTTCCTTTGACTATGGACATGTACCTGTGGCAGAGAAAGACTCATGAGGCCTGAGTGATTCATTCAGAGAAAACCATGATATTAATCACTTGATTTGGAAATATCAACTTGTGTTTTTCTCTGAGTTGGGGTATGTGAGGAATAACTCAAATATTCTAAATTCAGAAAAAAAACAGGAAAAACAGAAGATTATTAAATCTGAATATTTTTTTACATTCCTTAAACTTGTAGGAGAAGAATGATTTTATATATGGATGTATCATGTGTATATATGGATATATCATGTGTGTACCTCTGTATGTGAGGAGAGTCAAAGTCCAAACAGACTGCAGCAACATTACAAAAAAAATTAAATATCATCTAAAGTTCAACATTACAGAAATAAAAAGTGGTAATATGAAAAAACAGTGAAGAAGTGAAGAAACAAAAAAAGCATACACACATTTTATAAGAAGAAGCCTCATTTACAGTTTCCAAGCAAAGTTTAAGAAAATAAAATTGTAGAGTAGAATTTAATTTTTTTGAAGTGGGGGGCGTGGGAACAATGTTGTTTTCTTCAGGTACTTTGCAACAATATTTTACAAGCTATATCAATTAAAACAAAAATCCTTCTAACGATTTAACATGTCTGCATAACTGGACAAATATACAGTACAAGGCCACTAATACAAACATTAAAGATATAAATATAAGGACACTGTTCTTCACGGCCTCAGGACCTCTTCATGCTCTCTGTCCCAAACGCTCTGACAGAAATAGGAAAAAGGGCTTTTGGGTACTCTGCACCCTCAGCCTGGAATCTGTTTCAGAATGACTTCAAACTCAAAGAGCTGGTGTCCTTAAGTATTTTTAAATCAAAAATGAAACAGATTCTACTGGATGTCGATTAGCCTGACTGCTTGATCTACTGACTCCCAGATTTGACTCACTCTTAATGCAAACTTTAGCATTTTGTAAATTGTACTTTGTGTCTCCATTTGTGTCTCTGTCTGTAACTCTGTGTTTTTGCTGCTGACTGTCTTGGTGAGGTCTCCCTTGGAAAAGAGGTTCTCACTCTCAAGGGGGCCAACCTGGTTCAATAAAGGTTTAATAAAAAAAATAATCCAGGGGAGAGAGACAATTTAATGTTTGTTTGCCCCTCTTGTTGTCTTTATGTCCATTTTGATATCCATAAGGGATAAAGAATGTACACGAGCCCTCTCTCCTGTATCTTTGTTGGCTGTCGATGAAACCACATGTTTTTATTTCTTCTTTTTTGTAAATGACAATGATAAACAATTAAAAAATGATCACAAAAAAACAGTTTTTTTAAACAGTGATGAAGAAAACAAGTCATGTAAAAATAGTAAATGAAATAGAAGACAACATTTTAGATCAGAAAAATAAAACAAAAGTTTTATTGAATCTACGTGGCTGTTTATTTTGATGATTAAAAGTCAAGTTGAAAACAGTTTCCGCCTGTGTGATCGCCCCTGTAATACTGGAGACAATCGGAAGGGGGCAGCAGTGACGCCAATTGACTCCTCCACAGTAGAAGAAGAAGAAGACGCGGAAGTTGGCGTACAAGCGCTTCCATAACTTACCGAGCGTGTGTGGTGAGTCAGGGCTGTGTTTTCTAGAGACTTCCAGCACATTACACCTGAGAGTGAGCGACGACAGCGTTTAGAAACAGTTCGTCTGCTGAGGGAGACACTATCCGACTTTAGAAATGTCTCTTATCTCCGAGGAAAACATCCGAGGAAGGAGCGTTTTCAAGGATATCGGCGCTGACGACGGAGACTGGGAGCCCACAGAGATCGAGAGCATGTGTATGAACTGCCACCTGAACGGTATGACACGATTACTGCTCACTAAAATCCCGTTTTTTAAAGAAGTCATCGTCAGCTCGTTCAGCTGCGCGAACTGCGGCTGGTCAGATACCGAGATCCAGTCTGCGGGACGGATCCAGGACCAGGGCGTCTCTTACACACTCACAGTCAAATCCAAACAGGACCTGGACCGGGAGGTGGTGAAATCAGACAGTGCCACCACAAGGATCCCTGAGCTGGACTTTGAAATCCCTCCCTTCACCCAGAAAGGTGCCCTCTCCACCATCGAGGGGCTTTTGGACCGAGCAGTTTCGGGATTGGAGCAAGAGCAGCCAATCAGGAGGGCGACTGACCCCGACGTGGCCGACAAGATAGACGAGTTCATCCAGAAGCTGAAGAGGTTAAAAGACGTGGAGGAGGAATTCACGCTGGTGGTCGAGGATCCGTCCGGGAACAGCTTCGTGGAGAACCCCGTGGCCCCGCAGAAGGACGAGGCTCTCGCCGTGACCCGCTTCAAGAGGTCGGCGCAGCAGGACGCGCTGCTGGGAATACGGGCCGACGACGACTTCGACGAAGAGCCGGCCGGGAACGACGTCGACGCCATGAGAAACGAGGTTTTGGTGTTCAACACAAACTGCCCGGAGTGCAACGCGCCAGCCTCGACCAACATGAAGATGGTCCAGATCCCCCACTTCAAGGAGGTCATCATCATGGCGACGAACTGCGACAGCTGCGGCCACCGGACCAACGAGGTGAAGTCGGGAGGCGCCACGGAGGAGCTGGGCACCAGAATCACCCTGAACATCACCGACCCATCGGACATGAGTCGAGACGTCCTCAAGTCGGAGACGTGCGCCATCCTCATCCCGGAGCTGGAGTTGGAGGTGGGCATGGCGACGGTGGGTGGGAAGTTCACCACCTTGGAGGGGCTCATGAAGGACATCAAAGATCTGACCGTGTCCAAAAACCCCTTCATCAGCGGGGACAGCTGCTCCTCAGACCGCGTGCAGAAGCTGAGAGAGTTCGGGGAGAAGCTCGATAACATCATGTCCGGAGAAATGAAAGTCCACTTTGTTCTGGACGACCCGGCGGGGAACAGCTACCTGCAGAACGTGTACGCGCCTGACCCGGATCCTGAGCTGACCATAGAGAAGTACACCCGCACATTTGAGCAGAACGAAGACCTCGGTCTGAACGACATGAAGACTGAGGGATACCAGGAAGAGGAGGAGGAGGAGGAGGAAAAATAAACTAGAAACACCGACTGAATGGACTAAAAAGAGGAAATAATGTCTTGGAAAAGTCCCAGTGTTTATACATGTCAACGTATTTTCATGCATTCTAAGTTTAACATTTGGTAAAAAAATGTTTTTCCATTCTTTATTTTAATGGTGAGAGGAGATTTAAGTTGTGTAAACGTACACTGAAAATAAGCAGAAAGAAGCACTTGAGCAACTTATGTACAAAACAGGCTGTTATTAAAAAAATATATTTCCTTTAACTTCTTTTTTTTTTAGCTCTCTTACGCTTTTACTGCATTCTCATGACTTCCCAGAAGATGGCGCTTTGTTGCCTCGAAACATGATAATTTTTCTCACATAGGACGACGACCTGTGTGACAGATGAATCTTTATTTTTTAACACCTGTAAGCATGACATCAAATAAAGAAAAGTGTCTCAGTTAATAGTGCAGCTGTGTTCTTTCATGATTCAACACCACAAAGAGATGATGATGATGATGATGATGGCACTCTTACTTTACCAATCATTTACAAAACAATACAATACTTTATTGCAGGGGAGATTTGCAGGGGTCGGGTATACACCTATATGAACAGTAATCAAAGCAGCAACAGTCAGTGTGAGCGCCTCAAATAAACATGTTTACATTAAAAAAAACAGATCAGTAATGCCACATTATGCAAATGAGCATCAGCACATTCCACACAGACTGAAATACACAAACAGGATCCTGTGGACAAGCACTAATGGAGAGATGACACAGTGAGGAGGCTGCCCACAGTGATCCCTCCTGAGCTGGTGGGGGTTATTCAGGGGCGCCTCGGCAGCTACCACACCAATTTCCAGACTTGGTCAGTACTCGGATTTGAACCGACGACCCTCCGGATCACAAGTCCCTACAGACTGAACTACTGCCGCCCTACTGCTGATATAATGAACACTAAAGCACACCATATACTACATAGGTTACTTAATTTCTACCTCAAACTGCATCATTAGTCAGAAAAGACATATTTTAGACTTTTCAGTTAAGAATCTCGTGTGGAAGCTTTTTGCAGGAACATTTTAGTGTAATTCAATAGGACTCAAACTAGCAATTATTTGTCATTTGTCATTTAGTGGCATTATTCCCCAGAGCCCCAAGTTCTACCATCAACTTCCTTCTTAAATGCAAACATTTATTTAAGCCTAAAGATAATGGAGGGAATGATGAGCAGAAATTCTGAGGTTAGAACTCAGTTTAATTTCTCGTTTGTCGACTGAAGAAACTCATTTAAAGTTTAAGCAAATCGGGGTATTCAAGTTGAACTGGTCCTGGATTTGCAGAGCCGATGTCAACTTGCTAAAAAGAAGAAATTGTGCACGATGTCCATTTAATCTCAGCTATTGAGGGTCTACTTTGGTAGAGGAACTTTATGAATCCCTCTGTAGGGCCGATTGGTTTGGAGCAGCTCGTACATAAAGATATAAGATGATCTATGCAGTGGTCACTTTCTTCCACGTTGAAATCTCACCACTGAACATAAGGCCGTGTGCCCTACATTCACTCTGTTGCAGTGTCACAAATGCTCCCTGCTCGTGTCTGCTGTACATGTTTTTTATCTGGTTTTTCATAGCAACCAGCCTCCATTGTGTTCTACTAATAGCAGAGTAGTGAATTCCTAGATTACACGGTACTTCAGAGAGCAGCTGTTAGCGGTCTGATGGAAATAGTAGCTTCCAGGCAGCGAGCGTCTGTAACCAGAGCGCAGCAGCTCTGCGTACACTGTGCTGTTTTCTTAGAAAACATATCATTACCTGGGTCTTTCCCCTCTCGTTTCTCAGTATGCTGTGCTATCAATAACATGCATTACGCTGACTTGTACTGCTGACTCGTATACAGTAGGTTCATATCAAAAAGATGAAGACATTTGACTTGATTTCCCACAAAAAGGGGGAGGAAACCAGGCACTCTGAGCATGGAAGATGTCAAAATGAAGAAGGTAATACTTCAAATGTCTTTATTAAAATGACTAAATCATTTAAAAGCTAACTTGTTTCCAACATAGAGGTTTTCATCAGGGCGTGATGCTCATCAACTGCACATAAACACTCGTAAAACTGTTGAGATGTTGCTGGACCCCAGATCAGTCGGAAACCGGAGCCCTGTGGCCATTCATGGTCACAGCATTGAACAAGTCACCTCATACAAATACCTGGGGGTGCATATTGACAATGATTTTAGCTGGCACACACAGGTGGCAAGCGTCCATCAGCGCCTCCATTTTCTCAGGAGACTAAGAGTGTTTGGTGTATGTAAAAACATTATGTTCATCTTTTACAGAGCAACAATAGAGTCCATTTTACGGTATGGCATCACCAGCTGGTTTGGTGTTTTAACAGTAAAATCTAAAGCTCAGATCCTCAGCCTGGTTAAGACAGCAGGCAAGATCATGGGAATGTGTGCCCCTCTTACCCCCCAGGATCTTTTTGAGCAGGCCACAATCACACAGGCCAAGGGCATTTTATCGGACACTTCCCGTGTATTGCACTCTGAATATGTTTTGTTGAACTCAGGGAGAAGGTTCAGGGTTCCTCTGTGCAAACACAACCGCTTCAAAAACTCACTAGTCCCTTTTTCAGTTAAGCTCATTAATGAGCAAAAAATAGAGGAGGAACGGAACCGAGGTACCGATAACTGTAGACATGTTGAAACTGTCTGGAGTGGCATGTGTACATGTGCACAGTGTGCATGCGCCTGTGCCTGTAGGAGTGAGTGTGTGTGTACTGTAGCACGGAGAAGTTAAGTTTTTTTTTTTTTGCACATTTGTAATTACTGTTTTTATGTTGTTTTCGATGTATTGTCCATGCAGCGATTTCCCAGCATCCTAGACAAATTTCTCCCTAGGGAGACGAATAAAGAAACCTTGACCTTGACCTTGACCTTATAAAAGGAATTTTACGTATTTTGCTTGGAGTGCCTGGTTTCCTCCCCTTTAGTGTGTATAAGGTTTTTACTGATTTCAAAGAGCACCCATGACGTGTATGAAACCTCATGCAGGGATGACCTTTAAACATAAAGTCAATCTAGATCAGCTTGATACATCTGGTAAATGGTAAATGGACTTGTATCGTTCTCTTCTAGTCTTCTGAATACTCAAAGTGCTTTTACGCTGCAGGTCACACCTACACATTCACACACTGATGGTAGAGGCTGCTATGTAAAGTGACCATCAGTATTAACTAATCCCATTCATACACATGCATACGTCACTGATGAAGCAGCGGGATCAATTTGGGGTTAAAGGGATACTTCACCCGTTGAAACATGAATCTGTATTAACACTGGGTCATATATGTAGTAGAAATGTGAAATCAATTTTGAAGTTGGTGTCTTCTTGGCCGAGAAAAGGAAAAACACCAAATCCCAGAATGCACAGCACTGCAGGCCACTCCCACTAAAGGTGGTCATTTACAGACATATTTAGTTCAACACATGAGGCCATTTCCTCAACTGATTCTGAAATTTCTTCCAGAATTGGTCTTGGAAATTCCTGGCAGAAAACAGACTCTATGTCTGTGTCCATAGGCAAACAGTGAGAGCACCGACAATACCAGTCCGCCCCAGCTCGAGCCGGCCCCGGCTCCTCGTCCTCACCGCCGCCGACAGGCAGGCGGCTGCAATATAGCAATATAGCCGCGAGATGGTTGCAGCCAACATGCCGGTCTTGTGTCGCAGCCGCCAGCGGCCGGGCTAGCGGCGGCCAGTGCCCGGCCACGCAGCAGCCAAAACACAAGACCGGCCTGTCGGCAGCAGCCGTCTCGCCACTATATTTATATTTTTATTTTTTTTAATTTTTTATATTATCAGCTTTCTCCATAGAGCCTGTAAGCATAGCTTCCAACCAATATGGCAGACTTTAAGTTTTGATCCTGGGCGTGAGTTCCCACCCACTGATCTGTGATTGGTCTGTAGCTTCAGTGGTCGAAAATATGAGGAACTAGCGTTGTAGTTTCACCCCGCTAACCGCAGCTCCTTTTCAGACTTAGAAATACAAAGATTTCCCATCTCAGGGGAAAATGAGGACAGGATGCATGACCATTCAAAAATACTACCAGGTTTCTAATGATACAAAGCTTAATGCAAATGGGTGAAGTATCCCTTTAAGTGTCTTGCCCAAGGACACATCTGACATGTGGCTGCAGGAACTGGGGATTGAACACCCTACTTTTTGGTGGAGAGACAACCAACTATACCAACTCTACCACTGATCCACAGCTGCCCATCTGCGCCGTATGCAGTTTCTTCGTCTGAAGTGGTAAATAAGCGTTTGGAAGAAACAGTAGCTGAATCCTGATTCTGCTAAAGCTTGTTCCTTGTTTGCTTCTGTTGACTCTGATCATACCCAGTGGATTTTCAAGTGTTTTCTGACTTCACTGAAATTGCTCCAGAGACTGTTTATCAAATGTTGGAGATGGATTTGGATTTTTTTACGCCATAGCCACTGGTGTTGTTCTCTTCAGTTTGTACTGTTTGCTTTTGGTGCCATGTCTGATTGCACTCATTCTGTCACTTTGTCTTTTTTTAAGTGTAAACTTTACATCTAGCATTTGAGCTCACAGTGCAATCAAATCTAAATGCATGAACAAAAAGGAAAAGTAGAAAATACTTCTTGTTTTCTCTGCATCTCTGAGCTTTGATGTTTGTAAAGTTAACACTGCAGACCTGAAGGTGACCATTAAAACACGTGTCATCCCTTAATAGGGGATGAAATGGATTGGTATCATGTGACTGCTTTTGATTTCCCTAAGCTGCTGGCAGCGCAGCTAAATACCAGTATGCTTTGTTTTGCAGTGTGACTGGTCTCAGAAGAACTCAGGCACGGGGATGACCCTGCAGCTGCTGCAGCCACTCAGTCCTGCCCTGCTCAGACCAGGCCAGAGATGGGTCACTGAGCAGCTCCAGGAAAAAAAAAAAAAAAAAAAAACCCAGAAAGACTTGATGCTCTCTCAAAACCAAAGGGATTTAACTAAAAGTCTCATGGTGCATGGAGCGACTAATCGACTCAAGTGGAACGAATCCCTTTGAATAATGCTGCCCAAAACTGGGGCCTGAGGGGAAAAAATACTCTACACTCAAAAAAACTTGACCTTCCATGGGGATACAAGGAGCAACATGATATTCTACTGTAGGAAATTAAACAGCTCAGTCATGCTGGAGCAGCTTCAGATCACCTGCTAAATACACCTAATCATCAAAACAGTCAGGCATCGACCTTCGGCGTCAATGTTTTTTTGTTGTTGTTGGTATTTCTAACTTGGTACCATACATGTAGGTGTGAAACCCTGGCTGGGATATCCTACACAGGCACTAAAAACACCGTGTTCAGCATCCATTTCTGGATCACGAACCTGCATTGTTTAAAGCTTAGATATCATTCCTTTGGAAGTTAAAAAATACTGCAGAAGTCATCTCTCAAAAACAAGAAGAAAATGAAGTAATCGAATGGGGTGATATTACTTTAAGTTAACAGAACAAGAAAATGTCATTATTTAAAACCATACACTAAATATTAATGGTCGAAGCCTGAGTGACATCACCGGTCTGTTACTGCAGGGTGCTCTGGAGGGTCAACCATGCTGGAAATGCTGTCTCATGCTAACTTTCAGTCAACCTTACTGTACGACAGGCTGAGCGCTGGAGCTGAGGCGGGTTTTAAGCCTCTTGACAAGCTACAGCGTGCGCCCCATCAATCAAGTCAGCTACCTTATTGTAAATAATATGTATTGTTAAAAAAATCAAAACGGGATGAGTTGTAAAAACAATTCACCCCCCCTTACAATGTGTGCCGATCGAGACATGAGCTAATCACGCCTTCAACGTTTTTGTACCAGGCTGTAAACATGTTAATTTCTGCTGTTAAAATGGGCTTTTTTTTTAATGGGGTGTGTATGTGACTTCCTGTGCTTCTGCAGCCAACCTCTAGTGGACACTCCATGGACTGCAGGATTTTGCACTTCCGCATTGGCTTTATCTTTCTACACCGGAGGTTGCCAGTTGTTTAAAACAGAAATAATACACACCAAGAGTCAAGAAATCTTTCTCAAAATAAGAAATCCTGACTTAATGTACTACTATCAGAAATATTAGTCTTGTTTGAAGATAGAATGAATGTAACACAAACACTAGGGCCCGAGCAATATGGGATATTTGGGTCCGATACCGATGTTGATATTAGGGAGAAGAAAAAAAAATCAGATACGGATATATTGGCCGATATCTTTCTTAGACATATCTCCGATCTATTGAGATAAACATAGATATACACATTGAGCCCTGAAATGCAGTTATCAAACAGTTGTGGAAATAATATATGATGAAGTAAAGGTGGTCACTCAACTGGAAAATAACGGCGCCGCATGAACGTACATGATTGCTTGACACTCTGGAAAGTTAAAATGCTTGTTGTTATCCCTTTAGCACACTCTGCTGGTAACAGCCAGAAAGAAAACTGTTGGTTTAAAACAATGAAAATCAAATGAAATGCTTTTTGACGGGTGAATAAATCTATTAATATCGAGTCCATATCTGACAGTCACTGGAAATGCTATTATCGGCCGATATTATCGGCTGGAAGATTAATTGGTCGGCCTCTAACAAACATCTCTCATTTACAAACTTATGTTCAAATCTAATGCCAAGGCATCATGTAAAACAGCTCAATGACGTACAGTTTGGTCAGAAAGTATGGAAACTGTACTGTGTTACAAACTGAAATTAAAGTAATACCCTCAATTTGGTGATATCGTCTCTGGATATTTAAAAGATTGTGAAGAACAAAGCAGATATGAACTTCTCAGAGTTGACCCTAAAAACTTTAAAATTCTGCTTATTGTGACTCAAGACCAGTGATAAAATGTCAGTCAAAGGTGACAATCTTAAATTAAGATAAGGATAAAAAAAAACTACAACCTAAAAATGAACAGCTCAGACTTTAAAAGTTCCAGGTAAGAAGACATGTCAGATGAAAATAATTGTATCTTTTTCATCTTGTGAAGATTTCAGTTCTGTCAGTGTGGATGAGGTACCATAATGGAGAAAAAGAATATATGTGTATGTATGTTTATGAGTTTTAATGATATTAATCAATCTGTCCGTTATCTTTAACACTTTTCCCCTTAGGGGTCACGGGGGGCTCGGGCTGATCCCAGCTGTCACTGGGCGAGAGGAATATTAATCTACACTCAGCCTTAATTAGTCCTGATTAACATCACAGTGTGCTTTCTTACCCACAGAGGGGGCAGCTGAGACGGCTGTCATTGATCCGGCCACGCAAACAGCGGGCGCAGAAGATGTGGTAACAGTCCAACAAACACGGAGACTGGTACTGCTCGTTGCACAGGTGACACACCAGGGGGTGGATGTCACTGCAATCCACGTTGCACAGGTTATCCAAGTTTGGGAAGATACTTCCTGCCATCTGCAAAGACAGAAGATGTAAATAATGCCAACCCTGAGTACCACTGAGTTGGAAAAAAAAGCCACTAAACAAAAAAGATTTTGAGTGTTTTATGGTCAAAATATTCACGTTATAATAACAAAGTTTAAGTCGACGGTAATATTAAAGCACTTATTTCAAGAGGGACACTTTCTGATTTGTTTGAGAAGTTTTACTCTTACCTTGTTGGATGTGTAACGACTCCCCGGGGCTTCACAGACAACGCACTGCAAAGAGAGCAAATGTTCACTTTTAAGATGTATTCGGTTCCAACACAATACACGTCTAACAAATCCTCTGTAGCTAAATGCAGCAGGCTATTCTGCAGAAAGCACACAGAGCCTCTGTCGTACCTTCCACTGGTGCTATCAGCTACCCCCAGCAGGAATGACAGCAATGCAGAAAGTCTTCAATAGTAGGCCGATGGGGTCCCTCCGCCAAGCAGCTGACTGCACACGCCTCGTGCCAGTCCCCATGAGAGCTGCCAAAGTGCAGCGGGGGACATTTAATATCGCTCTCCCACACGGATTAAAAATACAGTCGTCCTGTGTGTAATGTCACACTCTTTGTTACGCCTTAGACTCCAAGGAGGGGTGAACGCAGGGGAAAGGCTTGAAATTATAGCATTGAAAAACAGGGAACCTTCTGCAAGACTTGATGATGATATGATAAATACTTTCATATGGTCGAATGTCCACATGTGTATTTTATGAAAATTGTGCTCATGAAAAGCTGAATGATCTCAAATTCCAGAAGAAAAAAGGCTGCATCTGCTAGAAGACCAAATGAATCAAATTATACAGTATGTCAAATGAATTGAAACTGGAGTGAGTGAAACTGTTTGACACATTTGATGAAATAAGAAGCACATTTCTTTCAGTCCATTGAGCAGTCTGTAAAAGACAAATCTAATTTCTGTTTGATTACAGTATGACATCTTTTTGTTTCTAACTTCCATGGAAATGTAATAAAAAAAACTTAAAGGGGACATATCATGAAAACTTTGACAGTGTGTTTGAACATATCTTTGGGTAACCTGAGTGTCTACCGACCAACAAAATGTGAAATAAATCCATCCAGTCCTTTGTTTGTGGTCTGCATGAGTCTTACAACACAGAGACAAATGCTTCGTTTCAAACTTGCTCTCCTTGTGATGTCACAGTGGGACTCTGGTGAAAAACAAAAAAAGCCCCTCCCCTCCCTGGTATCTCCACCCATGGACTACACCCCCAGCCAGAGCAAGACTTTTGCGCAGTTCTGCCATTTTTATTCTCGCTAGCAAAGGAGTGATGTTTACCGGGAAAACTCAGGGCAAGCAGAAACAAGCAGAGCTTTAATATGACTTATACGACTAAAGCTCTGCACTTTAACAACGACAACAAATCAGGAAAAAACAGAGTAATGATTTTTAGTGAGTTTTAGTTTATCTTTTATTTGTTGTAATGAAATTGTATTAAATGTGGAAAGGGATAAAAGAACAGAAAGAGAGAAATGCGACTTTTAAAATGTATTTTGATTTTATTTTCTTATATGAATTCATTGTTATTGATCAATTAACTTTGGAAAGGACCATAAGTAAGGAAAGACTGCAATGTATGTTTTCAATTGTATTTATTTTAATTTTGTAATTACGTCTTTTATTTTTTTTACTAAAATATACTATACTGAGTGAGGAATTGGATGTTTTTGTGGACGACATGATCCCACAAGAAGAAAAGGAGACGGTGAGAAAAGGCACCGATGTGATGCGCCTATATCGAAGAATGGCAAGAGACGTGACAAATGGAAAGTATGAACTCACCGAGAAGCGTTCAATTGAGTTCATTTTCAGCCATTTATCCTCTGACAAGAAACAGAGGATGTATTTTATGGGTTACATACGCTCAGAAGTGGACTCCTTCATGAAGCTGATGTGGAACTGGCTTAACCATCAGGCACAGCAGCATGAGAGGACGAGGGACCTCGCCTCTGCAGCGCTAAAAAAGATTGAGGGTGCCATGGAGGGAGGTAAAGATTCAACCTTCAGGGAGAGTCAAATTGAGACCTTCTTGAATGCTGCCGCAGATCAGCAAGATTCATGGGATGTCACAGAAAGAAATGTGATAGGTAAGCTCACCTGTGAGGTTTTGGTGACGGGGCTGGTGGGGAAATACTCAAAAACCCTCTGAAAGATCATTCTAGTGAAGCCTGCAGACCAGCCATCGAGAATATGACTGAGCTGCTCTGGAAAGAGATGAGAGGATCCATTATCACAATTGATCTAACCCCGGCAAACATCGAAAATCCTTTTCAAAAAAGTTCACAAAGACCTCTGCAAGGACATTGGTGCAGGGGTGCTCTGGACAGACATGCTGAAGCGGCGTCCATCTGTCCTCAAGTACATTGTCGACACCCTGAAAAGTTACCTGATGGCCAAGCAGAGGGTCGGCATTAAGAAGTTCTTTGGGAATATGTGCGACTCCATGGCCAAGCCGTTCAAGGCCATCTTCAAACGTGGCTGAAAGAGTCATGGGAGGGTAATTGGGTGGGTGGGTGGGACACACCTTTTTCCCCGTAGACATTTTGTCTCTGCTCCAAAACGGCTGCTGTGAAAAAGGTTTACCAGGGACCGAAGTCCCGCCTCATGTCCATCTTGTTCTCTGTGCTACAAAGCCTCACAGTGGTGAGTAGCACAGAGAGTTGAAGCTGGATATGATGCAGGACTGAAGGTCCCTGAAGGGACTCTCAGCAGCAAGGTGAAGGGCCTGAGTTGAACCTGTGAGCCCACTACAGGGGGGTATGGGTTTACTCCGAGTGCTTGGGTAGGGTAGGGTACCCTAAAATAAATACATTTGAAAACTGATATTGAAGTCTTTCCTCACTTATGGTCCTTTCAACAGTTAATTTGATCAAAAACAATGAATTCATGTAAGAAAATAAAATCAAAAGTCAAGTTTCTCTCTTTCTGGTCTTTTATCCCTTTCCACATTCAAGAAAATGTGATTATAACAAATAAAAAATAAACTAAAATTCACTAAAAATCATTACTCTATTTTTTCCTGATTTGTTGTCGTTGTTAAAGTGCAGAGCGTATAAGTCATATTAAAGCTCTGCTGGTTTAAACATAACCCTCATTTAGAGCTGATTTACCCCACAGGAAAACTCTACACACACACACACACACACACACACACACACACACACACACACACACACAAACACACACACACACACACACACACACACACTGTTCGGGAGCAGGTCTGACTGAACAATTTGTTAATACAATTTACATTTTCAGAACCGTCAGATGCTGTTCAGTCTGTAGTTGACAGCCAACATAAAATGTTTTTTTTATTGATGAATAAAAATGTTCTCAGGTGTTTAAGTGTTAAAATGTTGTGTAATGCTGTGGAAGGTCCAGAATGGGCTTTACTGGTCATTTAGTGGTGCTGACACTGTCCAGGGTCCTGGATTTATGCTCTCAGTCATTCAATAAAATAAAATAAGTCAATCTGAATGGGCCACTACACAATTCTGCTTGGTGTAAATTGCAAAATAAAATATATCTGAGAATTTATTATGAAATTCTTTGGATCATAATACATTATAACAACATTCCTAATTAATAATTATTATGTCAATGTAGTGTAGCAGATAGATTAAATAAACATGTGCTTCATGGCAACTTCACTTGGTTTCACTCTTCCACTCTTCTTGTGTAAGCTGTTTTCTTTAATGATCAGATACACATGACTGACAAAAAAAGACGTTTTTACAGCATAAATAAACATGTTTATAGCCTGGTACAAAAAATAAATAGGTCTGATTAGATATTGCCATAACTGGTACACACTGTAGGGGGGTGATTTTCTAAAAAAACAGCTCCGTTTTTATTTTGAAAACCATAGCCTATTTGTTATCCATAGTTAGGTGCGTAGCTTGTCATTTCCAGAGAAATAGAGAATACCTGTTGCTTGTCTGAGTGCTGGACCGAACAATGAATGCCGGTCTGTTGACCTACCTGTGCCTTGCCCTTTCTGTCACCTATGCCACTATATACACACCCCTGTGCATTCATTGTCCCTAGTGTTGAAAATAATATATCAAGATAAATTATATGACAACAATTAATATAAAATGACTCCCATAATTTCTTAGTTCATTTGTCTGTCAAAACACGGAAAACAGCTCTTTATAAAGTTGCCATATCATTATAATCATTATTATAGTTGTATATTTGCAAGTAATAGGAATATGTGTAGCGCACACACAATATTTACATGATTAGAGAGCCGAACTTTGTTAATCAATCCCAGATACATCGATGCGATCGATTTTGCATCCGGGTATTAATCATCCTGCGTAGCCTCCGCTCCTTCCTTTTTGCTGAATGTGACAGCCATGGCCCCCATCGTAAGTAGCTGAACTGGCAATTTAACTGCATTTATACCATACATTTAAGTTTGTCTTTCGAACACGTAGAAGTTGATGAAGTTAATCCACAGATTTAAAGCAGCTGCGGATGTTTTCGCGTCTTTTTGTAGCTTGTATGTGATAGTTTTTACGGCGCCAGCTAACACCACGTTGGGGTAACTGTTGTAATGCTAACAGCTAGCAGCAGGTAACGTGAAACTTTCAGGTCAAGTTTGCACAGTGTTGAGTTTTCTTTTAACCTAAATAGATGTCATATCAAGCTTTATAAACATTATGGCCGATCACATATCATTCTGTATCTTAACTAGCTGTTGTTTTATTACCGCTTTCAGCTCACGTAATGTCCCGTAATGATGTCATGATTGTGTGCGTGTCTGATAAATCCTCTCGTGTTTCTTTTCTAGAAAAAGCAGGTGTTCAGGAAGTCAGGTGGGAAGAGGAAGAAGCAGGTCCTGAAATTCACCTTAGACTGCACTCACCCTGTCGAGGATGGCATCATGGATGCGGCCAACTTTGTGAGTAGAGCAGACCAGACATCCTTTGGGGGGGGGGGGGGGCTTTCTGTGCCTTTATTTGAGCTACAGGACAGTAGATGAGGATCAAATCAGGGGGAGAGCGAGAGGAGAATTACATGCAATACTATCAAAAAAGGTGAAGCCATTACAAGTGCAAAGCATAGAGAGGGAGGACAGTAAAGACAGTTGGGCAGTATTCAGATGGCAGGGATTAAACACGTGAGCAAAAAGACAAAACAAGCCCGGATCAAACATCTCTCCTGATGAAAGACAAAGTGCATCATTAAGGACAGACGACATGGTTTCCCACTGTGCATCAGCCGTGACACAGCTAACAAGTAACTTCTTTATACAATACTTGAAACGGGATGAATTTAATATGATCAGTAACAGAACACCACAGTTTGATTACATCTAAAAAATAAACTTTTGAATGTTTATCAGCAGAGCGTGACTCATCAGTAACTTGCCAGACAGCGAACGCACAGCACAATTTCATAAAAAGTGAATCACAAGTGACATGTTGACAGGCTTTGTTTCATCAAATATCTTTAACATCAGTCTAAAAAAATCTCTCAGGTTTCTTTGCACTGTGAAGACTTTAAGTCCTTTTAACTTCAAACTGATGAAAACACTGAATGAAGGACTTAAAGTGTATTGGAGTACTTTCACAGTGGGGTAAGAGTACTTTAATTTTTACCATAGGCATATTGTTAAAGGTCCCATATTATGCTTTTTCTGGGTTTATATGCCCTTTAGTGTGTTTTCCAAGTGTCCTGTGCATGTTTAGGCACATCCATGTGCAAAATTTCAAAGTCCGCGGAAACGCGGCTTCTCCTACGTCCTCCTGTTAGCTGTAGCATTAGCTGCACGTAACGCTCGATTCTAGCCCCCCTCGATTAAAAATTTGTCAGTGCGGCGTCATTGTCAGTGTGAGATCACTGATCTAAGCCCATTGGCTCGTTGTGGCAAGCCCTGCAGGTCATGATGAAATTTCCGAGAAGCGTGCTGAGCAACTGACCAATAACGACAGAGCGGATCGGCAGACCAATCAGAGCAGACTTGGCCCACGTGGGGTCTAACAGTGGGGGCTCAGCAGAGTGTAGCTGACGGACTCAGAGCGGAGAGGGAGCAAGGAGGAGCAGTACATGAAAACAGACACTTTTTTCGGACTTTATCTATTGTGAATGTACGAAAGTAGGTACATAGATTAAATATAAGAACCCCAAAAAGGCCATAATATGGGCTCTTTAAACACAGGAAAGCTATGGACATAACCTAGCAGCTTTTTTTTTTAATACGTCTTTATAAAGGGAAGCATTAGCCCTTTCAGGTTACTAAAATGATGATACACACCCCTCTTGCTTTCTGCTCGCCTGGAAGCACACACACACCTCTCCTCCCTCCTGCGTGTGTGTCGACAGACAGATTAGACTCACTGTGGGGTAAAATATCATGTATTTGGATTATATCCGACAGCCCAAATTAAACTGAAGTAAAATACAGACAAATATATTCAAACGTCAAGAATAACAATATCAGACAAAACACAGAAAGTAGGACAACATGTATAAAGATTAGACGTCCAAAAAAAGTGGATAAAGATTTGTCTTCAGTCGTTGCTCACTTGACAAATGTTATATTATCTCTCCTCTGACACTATTAGCTTGCTGACATTGACGACGCTGTTAGTTTAAAGAAGCTCTCATGCGTGTTAAGGTGGGTCACAAGTACACACCAGCAGCAGAAGATCTACCAGAGACCAACTGACTCAAAGTGAAGTGCTTAACTTTAGTGATTCAAATCAAACTGTTATATCTGCCTCTGCTCAGTTTCATATTTCTCTTCCAAAAACCTACTTTTGATTTGGCTCTTCATGGATTGTATTGATTCGATGCCGCAGCCCTTTACCCTTCCCTGCTGTGTCTGACGTTTTCTTTTGTCTGCACCAACAGGAGCAGTTCCTGCAGGAGCGCATCAAGGTGAACGGCAAGTCTGGAAACCTCGGAGGAGGTGTGGTGTACATTGAAAGGAGCAAGAGTAAAATCGCAGTGAACTCTGAAGTTCCCTTCTCAAAGAGGTACAATTTAATTTTTTTTTAAATATTTATTTTTGGGGCCTTTTGACTTTTACTTGGGCAGGACAGTGGATAGAGTAGGAACATCGGGAATGATCTGCAGGTCAGACCTGAACCCAAGCCACCTGCTTGATGGACTGTTGCCACTGTACATGGGGCACAACCTAACCGCTAGGTCATCTGCGCCCCGTCTCCTGTTTATTAAGGAATATCAGGTGGTCACTTAAAGTTCAGGTTTTAGCATTTTGCCGTCCTGTTATAATTTAGACGAGATCGCTAAAAAACTGTCTACTTGAGATTCTTTGTAGGGAATCAAACGTCTGGGTTATTCAGACTTTTTACTTTCCATGTCAGCTGATAATTATAAATCCCAACATGTGCCGTTATCTTTGTGTGAAACTGCAGATAGTTATTTTCTTCTTTGATATTATGGTGACACTCTTTGTGTAAGTGTGTTTGTAGGCTCCTTTTAGAGAGCATAAGAGGGTCTGATAAAACCTCAGTTCTATAATTTATCTAATTATTTCTTAGTTTTTGTGTTGACCTTTGTTTTTCTGGTACGCTCGATTAGGTCAGTGTGACTGAAATGAAAGGCGAGCAGGGTTTCTTTCCTTTTCTTCATCTTGTGACAAAGCAGATCAGAAGTGCATTTAGAGAATTGGGCATTAACAATAAAACACAGCCCTCAAGTATTAAAACATCTCTACCCCCTTTATGTTTTCACCCATAATGATTTGAGAAGAAGGGGGTCATGAGCAAAGTAACGATTGTCTTTTATTGGACAGGACAGCTGAAGAGAGACGGGAGATGTTGGGAGGAGAGGTGGGGGGGGGGGGGGGCGGAGACATGTAGCAAAGGTTAATAAATGGAAAAAGTTCAAACTCTGTCAATCAGAGCTACAGTAAGCACTTCACCACCAGAGGGGGGCACTAACACCTTTCATTGTTAAAGGGAGCCCTTCATGTTAGGACTGGAAATGTACTGGTACATGTTGATGTCAGTGTATCTGCTGAACCTCTGCTTTTATGAAGTCCAGAAAATTCAGATTCATTCAAACATGCACATTCTGTGTTTTTTTTTTTTTTAATTTTAAGCCCAATAATCTTGACAATAGGGGCTTGTTCTATTTACTCAAACGTCATTAGATGCCTGAACTGTTTTTATGATTGAAGTGCTGTCGATGTAGGCATCTTGTGCCAGTTAATAGACCTCTCTTTACCCTGCTCTGTACTGAAAGTACTGTTGAATGACAGTCTAAGTAACGATAAGACTCGTCTTAAAAATAGGGCTGGAACTAACTACATTAAATGTATTTATTTATATATCAGACCTTTATTTTGGTTTGAGAAGCCATTTAAAATTAATCATGTCAAAAAATTGTGATGACTGTTGAGTCAAAAGGGGATGTCTTCATATTGCTTTAATTCTCCAATCAACTCTTCATTTACTGTCAAAAGATAAAACGCTGGGGCGCCGGTGATGCTGTGGTTAGTGCACAAGCCCCCTGTATCGAGGACGTAGTCCTTCAAGCGGGTGGCCTGGGTTAGAATCCGACCTGTGGGTCCGTTCCTGCATGTCATTCCCCACTCTTTCTCTCTCTCTCTCCCTGATTTCCGACTCTATCCACTGTCCTGTCTCTCCAAAATAAATCCTAAAACGCCAAAGCCTTTCACAGGAATAGCTAGAACCAGAACACTTTTGATCTTTTTGACCTTGTCTGCCTCTTTTTTGTAAGTACTGAGTGGAATAATCGATTGTGATTCATCTTTTTAATCAATTTGCTGTCAGAAGTTTTTTTTTAAGGTTTATTTTTGGGCTTTTTATTAAGAGATAGGACAGTTGATAGAGTCAGGAACAGAGAGAGAGGGAGGAATGGCATACAGGAAAGGAGCCACAGGTCGGATTCGAACCGGGGCTGCCCGCTCTCGAGGACTTTATCCTCAGTACATAGGGCGCTCGCACTAACCACTAGGCTACCTCCCCCTGTCAGCTGTCAGAAGTTGAGTTTGATGCATAGTCCACACCCAGGTAGACTTTAGGATTTCTGCATGCAAAGGTACCTGTGCAGACCCAAAGTGAACAACAACAACAAACGGTATAAAATGATTCATATCACCACGACTGATTTCCTTTGCTCCCACGTCTCTCAGGTACCTGAAGTATCTCACCAAGAAGTACCTGAAGAAGAACAACCTCAGGGACTGGCTGCGTGTTGTGGCCAACACCAAAGAGAGCTACGAGCTGCGCTACTTCCAGATCAACCAGGACGAAGAGGAGGAAGAGGAGGAAGATTAAATCTGACGCCCCTTTTAATAAAAACTGAGAAGAAAGTAATGCGTTTTATTTTTTGAATAACACTTAAATGGGGTTCCCTGGGAGACATGTGTGGCAGATCAGGCTGTATCGAGAGCTGCGGAGTCAAAAGGCAGAACAACTACCTCACAACTGCTCTGATAATCACTAAACGGTTCTCATCCAAAAGTGGCCTCAAAATATGAAGATGATCTGCTTTCTCTCCTGTTTATATTACATACATTAAAATATCTTTGGGCTTTAGACTTAAGGTTAAATATTCTCCTCTTTTTTAACCACTTTAAATAATTCTCATAGCTTTCCAAAACATGTGTGTGAAGTTTCTAGTTCTAAATCCACTCTGATCCTGTATTTGATCATGCCTATAAACCCCTCTATTTCAGCCCTGATCAGAACAGGCTGCTTCTGTGTCTGTACCTTTAAATGTTAATGAGCTGTGTCTGACCACACCCCCTCTCTGGAAGGGCTTGGGTCAGCTCGGGCTTTCTCGCTCCATGTCCTATTGTTTACGGTGAGAGGGCAGACTCAAACACCTAGCTGTGGGAGTGTCACCCACCTGGGGGAGGGGTTACTGCCCTTTGTGATGTCATGAAGAGTACAGGAATTTCTAATCCTCGATCCAAGGACCTTTTCTTGCTGTCTGTTCGATTAGTCAGAACTGAACTATGGAAAAGGCGTTTTAAGATTACTGCTCCCTTTACTAGGAATGAATAACAAAAAGAGCTTAAACTTAACAAGCTTGTTTTCTAGAGCCCCTTACGATTGGGTAAAACATGGTCCATCCAAAAATGTAATCAATCATAACCAATTTATTAAACCTAAATACTCAGCGTTGCTTATTGGCACAACAAAGAGATTCATTGTTGCCTGTTTAAAAAATGTAAATATTCTCTTTATAAAATGGTATGAACCCTTTTTTGTAGCATTAAAGTTGTGAGAGAGCCCATTGAACTTAACGTAACTGTGCCAGGGCCTGCATAGAGCTCATGATGCCAGAAAGAAAGGAGGTGAAGGCATGTGACCCTGACCATTTAGCTCCAAAAGCTAAACGGAGCCAGGTAGAGGACAACACACAGAGGACATCTATGGAAGACCTTTCTTTGGGTCGGCCTGCTTGGAGGCAGACGCATCATGTTCCCTCTGATGTATTTTCTATACGGTTGTCGGCGATCTTGACAAATATATGTTGTTCCAATGTCCTGGGTTAAATTAAAAATAAATTCATAAATAGAAAACATTTTTACAATACTAGCTTCTCTCTTTTTCTTCCTGTTACCTAAATTAAGATGACTCTTAAACGGTAGACAAGGGCATAGAGTTTAAAAAAATGCAATAAAATACAACAAATGTCATACTAAAACACTTAAGATGATAACATTTCCAAAAAAGTGCCAGTCCATGTGGTTTGGTGTCTTGCAGCTCTTGTTTTGAGTATTTGTGGAGCCCTCAGTGCAGTGGAAACTCTCTGTGAGCTCTCAGTGGGGCATCCTGTGGTACAGCTGTGGTAACCTCGACAACAGTTAAGACCACAGGCGGGCAGGACTCCTCACACAGCAGGCACAAAGTGTGGATCTTTCCCCTCTCCTTTTTTCATATATTTATTTATTAGCCTACATGTCTTGGGGAAAATGTGGCAGCTCGCAAAAAAAGAGGCTGCCTGCTTTTGAATGCATTAGATTCAGAAAAAAAAAAAAAAAAAAAAAAACCTTTCCCCTTTAAAACCCACATTTGTTTCATATGCAATGAAAAGGCAGCGAGTGAGAGCAGCAGCTGAGCAGCAGAAGTTTGTCTCTCTTTTCTCCGGACTTCCAAAGGCGACAGGCGCAGGACTGTCTCCGTCTCTTTAGCGGTGCACATGGCGCTTCCGCACGCTGTTTGTTTTTATTTTTTTCGCACGCTACTAGTTAAAGTGGTAACTAGGAGAGCACGACTAACTAGTTGTGGGTGAAATTATGGGATGCATCGTCATGGCAACAGACCAGACGTCACAATCTGGGCATGTGTGTTCCATTTTTGTCTTTCTTATTTTTCAGACTGGGAGACCTGGATAGAGATCAGTGGAATAAAAAAAAAAAAAAAAGATTTTTAACAATGACATGTTTTTTTGGTCTTTTTTTAGTCCTTCAGAGAGAGCAGCAGATGCCGTGCAAAAAAAAATAAAAATTAAAAAAAATTAACAGAGCGAGGATTAGATTTCTTTTTGGGTGAAGAAAGAGCCTGGGCTGCGGCGTCTGGAGGGTTAACTTTCAGTATTCTCAGCCTAAAAGGGGTTTGGGGGGCTATGAGATAAAGATGCCGGGGTCGCTGAGTAATGAAGACGAGGGACAGGACGACATGGATTTTGAAGACGATATGCCAGGTGAGGGGAAGAGGGAAGAGGGGGGGGGGAGGCGGGGTGTCCTTCACATTATTTTTGCGCCGCTACGCCTTGAATGCGGGGAAAAGGGCTTGTCCTGCGTTCCTGAGACCAGAGGAGGAAGAGGAGGAGGAGGAGGGGTGGGGTGCAATAAGCAGAGTCATGCTATTATTTTGTGCACGACCTAGTGTCTTAAAGGTGGGATTGTTTTTGTGCGTGTGTGTGTGTGTGTGTGTGTGTGTGTGTGTGTGTGTGTGGAGGGGGGGGGGGGATCTGCCTCTGGGCTGTCCTCACATCCATCCGGATTTTGGGGGCATGATGCAAACCGCTGCTGCATGCTTTCTGCAGGCTGCTTTGTGCATGCGTGTGCGAGTGTATTTCTTCACCTTGTAAAGCACGAGTTTGCTTCAGAGAGCTGTTTAAAACCCCTGACACTCAGCCTGTGCTGTGTGAGCGTGTGCTGTGATATGTGTGCGTATGCTTTTAAGTAAAAATAGGCTGCAGTGACAACATCCGTCCTTTTTTTTTTTTTTGTCACCTACTGCTCCAACTTTGAATGTTTTTCCCAGCCTCTACATGGCCGCAGAGGTGTGAAAGCCACGTGCAGGCTACAGTAAACACTGCTTATCTTAGTGTGTCTCTGCCTGGACCCTCCTGTGGGCACTGTGGCTGACCACAGCGAGGTTAGGTCACCAGCATCCCTGCAGCTCTGGGTCGTGCACTCACTGAAATTAACTCTAACCCACATACTGCAAGGCAATTCACCCCATTCATTTCTCATGGCTTGCCATGCCTTCATGCAATGCCAAATGTGTGCTATATTTCTTGTGGGTGTTATATTAATCTCTGGCAGAGATCCAATTGAAGTAGGCTATGAATGGCATTAAAGAATATTTAAAAACTAATCCATAGTCAGTGGCTGTTCGGATTCCTTAATTAAGGACCTGTACACACAAAGCCACCTGCCAAATGATGCTCGCTTTGTTTGTCTTGACTGTTAGGTTTCTCATTTCAAATTACTCTACATGTCCTAAAGAAATGTTGCTTTTAACCTGAGAAAGCCTCAGATTTCTTGGGTAAATGTCAGCCACAGTGTCTAGCTGGATAGCATGATGTCTTTTTATGATATAAGATTCATGAATTCTGCTCCTCTGGTTATTAGATGAACCAGTGATGGGATTAGCTTCAGGGCATGGCTGCCATGTGCTAACTGGGTTGTGTGTCATGTGCGGCCAGGAGACAGCTTCATCAACATCTGTACAGCTGTCTCAGTCAAGCAGGTCCAGGATCTCTTAGGATCTTTTTTTTTTTTTTTTTTTTTTTGAGGTTTTAAGGTTCCTCACTTTTGCTGGCATGTGTATAGATACAGAAAGGCTACTGTTTCTTTCAGTTATAATTCAGTATATTGAGAGAAATGTTTTCCAGTATCAACAAAAGCTTGACACACTTAAAATATGAGACTACTCCACGTCTTTTGCACTTTTTGTTTGCTGTTGAACAAGATATTTGTGTTGGTCATTTGCACTATAGCATTCTGCAGGGCATGCTAATCCCATGGTATCCGTTTGACCAGTGCAGTCAATAGATTGGTATTTCTTTCTTTACTTGCAGCTCATTGTGAATGAACAATGCTTTAATGTTAAGGACAAGACCTAAGATAGACGGATAACTTCATTAAGAGGGGCGGGGGATAGATGAAAGGGTGCAGACAAAAGACAATACAGAAGATAAAAGCCGATTTTCCCTCCTCGTTTTATTTGGAAAAGTTTTCTCATTTTCAAAACAATAGATTGACTATGAATGAAAAGTTGTGGGTTGAATGCAATGATTTCTCTAGCCATGAGCCAGCCTCTTATTTGTTGTTTTTGGTGATGATGTGCTCACATGCATAACAATGAAGCTCAATGGTGGCACCACTAGCCTATAGTGGTTAGTGCGGGCGGCCTGTGTATGAGGTGCCAGTCCTCCAAGTGGGCAGCCCGGGTTTGAATCTGACTTGTGGCTCCTTTCTCTCACTCATGCCCCACTCTCGCTCGTGCCAATTTCTGACTCTGCCCTGTCTCTTTAAAATAAATGCACAAAAGCCCCCAAAATAAACCTTAAAAAAATGAAGCTCAAGTCTGTCATACTGGTAAACTAGAAATGTTCAAGCTTGAAGCTGAAAACCTACAAGAAACATTTGGCAACAAAAAGATGTATGTTAATGAACGATTTTCACACAACATGGTTGCCATGGTGCACTTGTTGTTCACCATTCACGCCGAAGGTCTTCAACCTCGAGAGCTTTTTTGTTCGACAATCACAACAGTAATTAAAGTATTGTTTGTATACCCAGCATTGTGGAGTATTTTCTAAAACAGAAATGTTCCTCCATCCAAGGCCAGGTTTTTTTTTTAAAATTGCCCTTTCTCATTCAAACTTTTCCCTCCTTGTTTTAAAGACAATATTTTTGTTATTAGCGTGCTTGCTTTTTAGAGGGTGTGCAGCAGGGAGACAAAAAGACAGACGGAGCGAGAGAAGGGGGAGAGGAGCGTTTAGCGGCGGAGGCATCGTCTATGAAGTGACTGCCAGCCGTAGCCTGAGGGAGAACACGAGCACTGATGCGTGTCCCCAATAACCCCCGCGTGGGTTAAACACGTATGAGGAAGGAGAGGTGCAATTGATTACAGAGTGAGTGAAGACTTGTGAGCCGTAATCTGGTTTGAAATATCAGATCATTTCATGTGTCAGTCGGAATTACTTAAGGTCATCTTTGAGGGAATTTAGCATTTTCATCATGTTGGAAATAAACATATCAAAGGATTTTTCTAATGTGGTGAAGCTTAAGGGGGTTAAAAGTCAGTTAACCTAAAACATCATAATGTGTTTTGTGTCTTAATAAAAGCCTCGTCGATGAAGAACTTCCCTCTATCAACGTTTTAAATGATCGTTTTTTGAATAAAGGATTTCTATTGGCTGAATCTTCCAATATCATGACCCTGTACGAGTCTCAAATCCATTGTTTCTCTGCAGAAACATTTGAGGATCGCCATCAAAAGGCTTCAAAGTGACAGACAAGGTCAGGCATCCCGGTCAGATTCTTCCCCTAATCAAGAAGCTCCCATGCAATTAAAACCCAACAATGTAGAACCCGAAGGTCCCTCGGGGGGGCTTCAGACCCCTCAACGCTATCCTATCACAGCCTTTATTTGTTGTGGCACATAAAGTGTCCTAATTCCCTTTGTTTCACTGCGGGTGCTTACACTGTCACAGATTGTTCCATTGTGTTTTCTCCTTTAATTGTTTTGCGCTTCCCTAAAATTGAAAAGATTATCATGGGCTTTTGTGTGCCTACAAATGTTATCCCCAATTGGAAAGATGGTCTATTTTTGGATCCTTCACTGTGAAAGTTGACACCATTTTTTTCCCTGCTGCGCGTGCACGATGAGAGATGCTTTTTTCTTCTTTTTTTTTTTTTAATGTATTTGCACACGAGCAGTGCAGCATTAGAGCCTGTATTATATCGCACGCATTATGAACGTGTGCATACATTGTCTGTAATAGATATCGTTTTAATGGTGCTCCTTGGGCTTTATCCTTCCATCACTTTGATGATTAGATTTTCTATTAATAGTCCAAGGATGTCTTTGTCTGAAGGCATCGCAGGCCTCGGCTATAAGCACTTAATCAATGAGGAAGGGGGAAAAAACACGGGTTTGTTCTGCCTCTCTCATGCTGGGCAACATTAAGTGTGTACTTCCACACAGGGGCCAACAGGAAAAGGGCTAATGTGCTCTCCAGTAAACTGTAGCTACCTCACTTGGGAGCCGCTCATGAATCTCCCCTCTAATGGGTCAGTCCGGTGGCCAAGCCCTTGCAGGAAGGTCAGAACTGTGTCCGTGCCATCCGTCCACACTTTACACAGGGCTGCTTTGCCAAGTTGAGATCTGGGCCTCTTTCTAACAGAATTTGGTGCCAGACCTTCCTGTGCCACATGACTGAGCAACCTTCTCCCCCCCCCTAATAACACCTGGCACAGCCTGCTCCACACACCCAGCAGAGAGATTATCATTCCCCTCATGGCTTTCCCTCTAGGGAATTCACAGGCCATTTAGTGCAGGCAGCTTTCAGGTTAGAAGGCTATGCAGGTGTTAAACACTGACATTTATTTAATTTGTATTTTAATGAAATGCATTTGTGTCACACTTTCTAAAAATGGATGCATTAGGCTTCTGACAGAACATTTGTATTTGTGAGTGATTCAACTTTGTGTTTGAACAAGTTTATTGCAGCTGTGAGGCATTTCATCAGACAGCTACGCTTTGATGTCATTGCTAACATTAGCATGCAAACATGCTAGTTACAATTATAATAGTGTTAAGTATTTGTCCAGTTTGTTTTGTTAGCCGTATGAAATATAGTAGTTAATTTCATGACAACACTCATGACAAAGCGGTGCTTTGAGATGAATGTTTACATCAGCATGCCTTCAAGAGTATGTTACAATGTTAAACTGTTCACTTTGTAGTTTAATTTGTCAGCATGCCACAATTTGCTAATTGGCAATAAACACAATGAAGGCTACATGTTATGTGTATAGCGATATGTCACTACGGTTTCCAAGCTAAAAGCTTAAATCAGCATGCTAACCACCCTGCCCATGTAAATGGATTTTGCTTTGGTTAACTGTGTTAGCTTTGTGTGATAGCATGCAGACATTTGCTTAATTATACCAAAAATATAAAGTAAAACCCATTTTATGGCAACCCTTCCCACACACATGTACTTTGAAGTATGCTTACATTAGTATGCTAACATGTTTACAATGCAGTTAAGCATCCTTTAGCATTAGCCTAAACAAGAAGTATGCTACACATTTTAGTCGTGGGAATTGTTTTACAGTTAGGCTGATAAATATGCAACTATGTATAGCAGCTTGTGAATGCGTACATAATTATTTGGCTTTCAATTGGCTGTGTGTTTACATTTCATTGCAACACTTCTTTTTTGAACTGATCATTTTGATCAAACCAGTCCCCCAAAAGATGTGTTAATACATCAGTATTTCTCTGTTTTCTTTAAATGCCTGATTAAGTCAGAATTAGGGAGGAAAAGCTGTTAAAAAGTGCCGCAGCTAGCAAATCAGCCGCTTACAACACATACCGTAAGAACGGGGGTGAATTAGCAACAAGCTAAGAGGATAGTGGAGCCTTGCTGGTCAATTTAAGTGACGTACTAAAAGTACAAATGTCCACCTCATGTTGGCACAAGAAAAAAAGCCAGAGGGTCACCATTGATTATGTCACAATGAGGGAGGAAAAGCTGTTAAAAAGTGGGGCTGCTAGCCTCTTGTCCGCTTGTGAGCCGCTTGTCATACACAATAATGGAGCTGAATATGCTACAAGCTAAACGGCTAGCAGAGCATTGGCAGTGTCACCATCCCTTGAGTTATGCTACTGATGTCACCAAACAAAAAAAAATCCACATCAGGCACATCTCACAGCTATACTGTCATGTTTGAGTGATTTTTGTAGCCTAGAGAAGATGCACAACCAAAGACAGTCCGGTAGCCTTTGATGTTCCTAATCAGTGACTTGTGATCAACCTGCCAGCCATAGCTCACTGTTAGAGAGAAAGGGGAACAGGCAGAGAAAAGACGTGTCTGTTTTATTGTAACCTGAGGACATTTCCATCTGCATCTACGCCATGTCATCATCTGTGGGTCTAACAGAGATGTTAGACTTACTGCGAGGCCTTCATGAGTTGCCTGGCAGGCGACTACGATACATCTGAGACATGAAAGAGCTCGCTGTTTGAGAGACTGGATACTTAAAGTGAAGGCTTTATTTAGACAGGGAGAAAGAAAGCAGAGAGAAACTGGTGGGTCTGTTAGCGAGCCAGACGGAAAGAATAAGGAGACAAAAAATGATAGTCGTAATATGATCACAGATGGATGATCTATGTATGTAACTAATCAATATAGAAAATAGACTTATAAAATATCACCCAGAGTTCATGGATCAATAAATAGTCTAGTAATAAGTAGTGGAGCTATACCATTGGCTGCTGGAATGTAATTTTTAAGCTTTAAATTTGGCAATTTGGCCATATTGGGACAAGAGGTGATATGTATTACCGGACCGTATGTGGCAGCAACCATCAAAAGGTGTTCCAGCCATTATTCTTTAAAGTATATTTTCTACAAATGGGACCATGATTTACAAAATGAACATCACTTTTTATTTAAGAAGACTTGACGTGAACAATTGAGACCGTAAACTCAATTTGGAAATGTTTACTGAGGTCATTAAAAAAAAGTGAGAAGTAGGGTTATTTTCCAATCTGGTGCCATATGATCTTACTTACTTTGGTTTAAGTGCAGACGGCCCCTGCTGGCCTTTAGAGAGAATGCATCTTTAAGGAACTTTTGCATTAATTTAACTTTTGAATTCAAGAGACTGTGTGCCCTTTTTTATACAACGTGTGTCCCACTAGGGGTAGCATCCTTTGAAAGACCCGGCCTACAAAGGACCCAGTCTTCATAGAGCTGGCTTTGCTTGGCTCAGGCCGAACTGAAATGAGACGGTTTGGCCTACAGAGAATTTCTTATTTGTGTCACCAGCTGTCCCCGCCTTTTCCCTTTTTAACTAAGCTCTGCTCATGTCACTTAGCAACCTCGACATTTCATAACTGAATTTATTATCTAAAAAGATCAAAGATAAAAAATACTAGATACTATAAAGATAATTTGAAGTTTCAAAGCCCCTGCCATTTGGTTAGCTTTGCGATTGTGTTGAAACCAAGTGTTTTACTCGCTGGCTTGAGAGCCCGCCAACTCATTTGAAATGGTACGCAACAAATCTCGGATTATGTTGGGCCATGAAGGATGCACCATATGGATCCTTGTTGGAGCCTACGAAATGGGACAGCCCTCTAGTGTTGCTGTGATGCAATAGGTCTTGAAAAGCGCCCTCTGCAGTATTCAGCGCATGATTTGGGACATAACTATTCTCTAACCTTCTTATAATGTTAATTAGGAAGACTTTCTTTTTAATTTTTGCCAGTGTAAAGTGTTGATTTTGATGCCTTCAACCACAAGTTTGTGACTCAACGCATGCATTGTGAGATCAAAAGTTTGCACATAGAAATTGATTATGGATTGTATCTGGTGGTCAGAGGAAACACCAATGAGCATGCTACTGATTAAGGCTTTGAAATCACTGATGTACACACACTGTGTGCATGTGTGTGTGTGCACATGGGGTACCTCCTGCTAGCTTTGCTAAAAAGAGGATAAATGGTTGGCGAGTTTGGTGTTTCTACTACACAGGAATCCCTCCTCCCCAATCTCTCACTCCAGTTCCCCAGGGGAGTGGTAGACTGCAGGGCGAGTGTTGCCTGATTGACTCTGATACATGCGCTGCATATTTCATGCCCTCCAGTCTGTCTGCGTGAGACGCATGGAGCGAGGGAGACACGCAGATAGATAGACTGAAGGAGACGCCAAGACAGGCAGAGACAGAGAGGGAGATAGAAAACGAGATCAGATCGACCTTTACGAGGAGGTTGCATCCTGTGTGTATTTCTCTGTTTGTCTCTTTATAGTGATGTATTGTTTGGGACTGTCTTGCTCCCTGTCTTACTCCTCTGTGACCCACTATGGCATCAGAGAAGTGTGCTGCGCTCAGCAGTCAGAGCGTTTGTAAACAGCAGCTCTGAGACAGTACAGCTGACAACCAGCAGCAGGTCGCTTTAGTCCCAGCGAGTGTTGAAGGCAGAAAGATATGCTCAGTATACCTCAGTGGTCCTCCTGGGAGTTCCCATTTAGCGGCAGGGCAGGCACTCCGTCTATTTGTGTGTGCTCTGACGGGTGACGTTGAGCCACGCTCAATGATGTGTGATTATGATTATTATTTTGCCAAGTGCTCCTGTTGGTCTGGCATTGATTCATCATTTTTATTTCAATAAACAGTTTGACTGCCTTTGCAATTTGTTTTATTTGTTCTGTAGGCCAAGACTGCAACCTTTGCCTATTTTCATTAAAGATAAATTTTTTTATTCTGTCTTTTTAAATCATTATTTTGCATATTAACACATAAAGAAGAGTTGACAAATTCATGTCACAGGTTCCTATTTAATGCTTTACATCTGCAAGTACAAAACTGTACAAAACTAAAGACAATTTAAAAAAACAAGAAAGATGCAAATCTGTGTGCTAAAACCAAGAATTTTGCCGGACTTTTTTGTTTGCCTTTGTTCCAATTTTACTCCTCTTTGTTTTGAATTTAAGGTTTTGTGATTGATTTCGAAAGTACATTAAGGCCAGTTGAAAAACGTGCAAGCTAAAGGACATCTCAAAGCAACACATCAGTTCAGTTACTTCAGTATTTCAGTTACTTCGGTGGTCCTGAAAGTCGTTGACAGATTTGCTTCAGCTCATTCTACAAAAATACAACCGTCCACTTTTCTCTGAGAAAAACATTTACATACACTGAGGAAATGCAGATTCAATAATCAATCAATCAATCAATCAATCAATCAATCAATCAATCAATCAATCAATCAATCATTATTTGTATAGCGCTAATTCATAACAAGTGTTATCTCGAGTCTCTTTACAAAATAGCATAGGATAATATGCAGGAAGGATTTCTCCTTTGTATTCCTGGTGTTCCTGTTGTCCACACTTCCTTGCCCCTGAGGTGGAGGTCGGAGCAGGCCGTGCATGAAAGAGGACGTTGATGGTTGTGGTCCGATGGTGGGGGCTGGGTGTCAGGCAGTGGCAGATTAATTGGCTTGACTTTGGTATGCATATTTACTTGTCTAAAATCAAATATCTAATAGACACTGTAGATGTAAAGTTGCCCTAACGATAACATTCATTCTAGTAGTTCACTGGTGGTGATGACCATGGCTATGGAAAGTTGAAAACAGTTACTCAACAAGACTTGCATTGTGTCTTTCTGTACTTCACCCCAATTGCATTGTGTCTATGCCATGGTGGGGGCTTTCTATTGGAAGTTAGAAGTTACTGATACTGTCATTGTAATTCATTTCATTTCATCTTAACATTTATTTTTTAATCAAATGAAGGACGGCCTTGGATAGGAAGTTGCCTATTTCTGTGCCTATTGCAAGCTGAAAACCTGCAGAAATGGATGGCCAAACACGGTGTAAACATTTTTTTTTTTTTAGTCCCTTTTCTTGTCTCACTAGCTTCAATAAATACTGCATAAAACATCTGGGCCTCCTGAAACTTTTTCAGTCTCAGCTCCAGATTTCCATCACAGCTCCCGGTCGGCTTGTTGGTTGTGCAGAAGAAAGAGTTGAATGCAGATGTTTGACACATTTAAAACACTGGACAGCTGGAAAAATAGTCTCTTGGTTATGTTAAAATCTATGCAGGATGGCTGAGTTCATAAAAGAGGAGAGATGCTATTGATAGAATACAATTAAATACTGATGGTTTGTCAAATTGGTGGATATTTCTTTTTCTGTTAAATGGATTGATAAAATAATGATTTTGCACTGCAGCGTACGAGCCAAACTTTATTTGCCAATTTAAAGATTCAGGCTCATTACAAGTCCAATTGGCCGTAGACTCGACAAACTCGACAGCAACGGCCAAATTTCCAGATCGATCATCTTAAGCACTCTTCGCTGTGTACTGCATTATGTTGCTTAGCTGATAATGAATGTGCAATCTGTGTTTCCAGACGAAGATGACGAAGGAGAGCGCAACACCGTTCCCCTCACGCCCCTCGACAGCTTCTTCTCGGACAACGACTCCCTCAAACAACAGAAGAAGAAGAAGCCCAAAAAGATGAAGGAGGGGAAAATGCCCAAAGTGAAGAAGAGGAAAAAGGAGGTAAGATGAAATTCACACTAAACACCATCTGTCATGACCTCGGACACAACAGCTTGGCGAGTGTTTTGGCTCATCCCTCTCTTCCTCCGACCATGGCTCCTTTGATGTCTCTGAAATTGGATGAGAGGTGTGTGCTGGCTGCAGGACGGCCTCTGTAATCTAAATGAGAGGCAGTGAACTGTCTCAGGCTTAGGGGAGGTTGGCAGCAGTGCCTCCGTCATTGCCAGTGTAAGCTGTGGACACCGGGGGCCAGTTTAGAGTGTAGATTTGTGCCTGCGGTGCTGCTGCTGATGGCAGGGACTGTAGGTCAGGAGTAACGTGTTTGTGCCAAGCTAGCAGTGAGAGTCTGAGCGGTGACAGAGGAAATATGGCGGTCAAGTTTCTGTAACCTTTAGTCTCAAATAATTGGATTGGTAAGAGGTTTGAGCTGCTCCCAACAGTTCCTGTGATTTTATCTAACCAATTTTCTTTGTGGTGGAATCCCTTATCCCAAGGAATTTTTAAATCACAAAGCCCTTTAAGCTAACTGTGGAGTTTTTGCTGAATGATAGCCTGAGGGTACCAGTGATTAAATGCTAATAGGCCTTGATAGTGTAAGTTATAGATAATTAGACTTCCAATGTCCTTTATACACTGCAAAACATTTTTTATTGAAAATGTACAAAAATTATTTGTCAGTTTTTGGTTAGCATTTTGTGAGATATAGCAGGCTAGCCCCGGGAGGAATGTAGCAAGCTAAGCTAAGCTACAGCAACTGACGCTTACTACCTTCTAAAATATGTTTTAATTGTTTGAGGTAAATCATTTGTGTGTGTATTTGTCTAGGTTTGTCATTTGCCCCCACAAAAACTCTTAAATGTTTACATTTCCTGCTAACAGACAGGTGTGGGAAGGTGAAGCTAAGTGGTTAGCCGCTTACATTTGCTGGCTGGTGTTTATCTGTCTGCTATTCTTTCAATCATGTTAACAAAACATTGTGTCCTTGTACACCCTAGTAGCATGTGTTAGCTGGTTAGCTTGAATTGCCTACTTTTACCGACAGAAGACATGGACAAGGACTTTTTAAATTAAATAACAATAAAGCCAAAAAAAGGAGTGATGCAAAACATTTAAACACAGCACTAAACAGTTCACAATTAGATAAAAAAACAAACATAAAATAAAGTCACAGATATACGTTAAAAGGCACCATTAGAAGTCATTTTAGCTGGCCACCTAACAAATCAAGGACTATAAATACGCTGTGCATTCTTTTAACTCTTCTTTGGTCTCCACCAACTTATAAAAGTTCAACGTAAATGTGGGAAATTTCTGTTTTTAACTGCTATATTCTCCAACTTGTGATTGCTAACATTGTCTGGGTAGCTCATGTTGTGTTTATTAGAGCTTATTAGCCCCCTCATACTGCTGAAAATGAGGTTGATGGAGGAAGAATTTGTAGGTCACAGAATTAGAAGAGTTACAGAATTTGGTGTAATACCAGAAAACAGAGTCGATGAGCAACCGCAGCTGCAGCTTGGTGGGTTTATGGGTCAGTGGATTCGTCACTATAACTAACACCACATTTGACTTTAAGCATGGTTATTTGTTTCACCTTAAGGTGCATCTTTAAGGGGAGTAACAGCAGCATCTCAAGTTTCAGGAAAAGTGATAATCCAAATTCAGAGGCTCTGGTAGTTTTTATTCAGTGATTACAGGAATTCACTGTATCCCCCGTGTGTTTTCCTCGCCTGTGTTGGCGACGGCTTCGGCAGTGTCAGCTACATCGCCAGGATGTTCCCCTCTGCTGGCTGGAGATGCCAGCAGTGCTGTGAGGAGCTTGGCTGGCCAGGCTGCCACCCGGCCCTTTGGCTGCTCGTGGTAAACACTGAGCTCCGGGGTCTCAGTGAGCTAATGAGGGGGGGACTCCCTCTGACACTCTCCCCTCTTTCTCTCTCTCACACACACACACACACACACACAGACTCTGCTCTGTATCCTTCTCTGTGTCCCTCCCGTCTCTCACAGGCATCACCTCAGATTTCCTCGTTGCTTTTGTTGCTGTCCGTGCGTCATCGCTTTCTTTTTCTCCCCACCCTCCTTTTAATGTCTGTCTCTCTCCCACTGAGGAATCGCTGCTGCTGTAATTCACTTCCAATCACTCCCTAAAGGTTGGTGTCAGACTCAGGTCAGAAGTCAATTGGGGTCAGACACTGTCGGTGGAACATCCCAGTCTAAGGTCAGACATACTGCTGGGAGAAATGGAAGCCATGGAGAAATGTTTTCAAGCCTCTTCAGCTAATTTAAAGTGAAAAAGCAGCTATGTAGGCCCAAAGGGGGTTTTCTGTCCTTTTAACCCCAACATATCTCCACAAGCAAGGGGATCTGAGTTTATATAAGGCAGTTAATTTCATAATAAAAAAAAAACAGAGACTACAATAAAGCTGCTTGTAGCTTTAATGTCTCTCTGAAATAGTCGGATCAAGATGAGCCTCAGTCTTGTTTTTATAAGTTCAAAATCCTCACAGGGATTGTGAGTCAACAGAGAGCTGTTGCTGATTTCTGGGAAGAAGAAAAGGGCCGTTGTTTTGGTACCATAAAGTGTTTTTACAGCTGTGTTATTTTCTTGTTGAATTAGGTTTTTTATTGCATATCCACTTCTTGTGTTCGTTTGATATTTTTCTGCGGCATCCTCTGCAATCTCCCCGAGGCGGAGCCATTATGAGGAAGCATCTAATTTGATTACGTTATCAGCACTTATCTGATTTTCCTCCCTCTGAAAGTAGAGACTCCCTCACTGTTGCTGCCAGAGTCCTCTTTGGTCCTGTGATGTGTGTGTGTGTGTAACATTGAACTCTGGTCCACACTGAGGTTTGTTGCACACTTCACCCTCGTCTTTTTGCAGTTTTCTCTCAACAGTGGTTCTGCTTCTTTGCTTTTCCCTCCTCCATCTCTCCACCCCCACTCCCATCCCCCATCCACAATCCTTAATTTACTCTCTCTCTCTCTCTCTCTCTCTATCTCTCTTTCTCTCCTTCTTATGCATAAATGAGATTTGTCTAGACGGGTGCCGGAGCACCAGCTCTGCAACCACAGGCCTCTGCATAACAAGCTCGTTATGCAAACGCATCTGATTGGATGGCGCCGTTCCATTGGCTGCCACTGTGATAGAGAGTGCATGTGTGTGTGGCAGGACAGAAAGAGAGAGTGAGAGAAAAAGAGAGAGAGAGATAGATAGAAAGAAAGAAAGAAAGAAAGAAAGAAAGGAAGAAAGAAAGGAAGGGGGAAATGTTTAGAGAGTGAGAGAGTGAGAGAAAACAACGAATGAGGGGGGGCACGAGATGTGAAAAGAGAAAGAAAGTGAGAGAAAAAGAGAGGCATGCGGGGGGTGAGTTATGAGAAAGAGAAAGGGAGAGAGAAAACTAAGAGGAGAGAGAGAGAGGAAGAGCTAGAGCCAGACACTGCTCAAATGTGGTCGCCATGGCAACACAGCCGGGGCTGCTGGTATAGGGTTGGCGGGCGCTGCGGCAACGTGAGCCTTTCCACTGCGCTACAGAGCAAAACGCCTGTAAGTCTCTCCATGGATCCTCACAGGCCTGCTGAGCAACAGGCAGCGGGCGGAGCACAAAGCTGCTGCGCTCTAATTCTCTGCATAGCATGCACGCACACACATGTTCACACACACACACACACACATATAGTGTACATATATGAATTCAGAAGAAGATGCAAACATGCCTTAAAGCTAAAGGTACACACAAAAAATATAAACAGATGAAAACACATGGATTCAAACCTGTAAGAAGAAACAAACATTTTCCAGATTAACAAAAGTACCCTGGACTTTTAGTTCAAGGAACTTTTTTTTTTTTATCAACAAACTGCATTCAACATAATCATACTGCTGCCATTTTCCTCTGCCGTCACACTCATCAAACACTGTTATGATGCACTGATTGGATAAAAAGATGGGTGACATGACAGCTCCCTAAAAGTGAAGCTGAAAGATTTGGAGCTCCCCCTACTGACCGGTTGTAGTATCATTCACAAGCTCCGCCTCCATGTTAACAGTAAAACATGACCTTTAAAATAAAAAGATGACAAATAATTGTTTCATTCAAACATGATTTCTGTTATCGATAGTTCTTATATAATGGTGATTTGTTGTGTTCATTTTTCTTAAGTTAATTGATGCTATAGGAGTATAACACCATGATCAACAGCTCTGTTAAAGAAATTGTCGCCTGCAGTTCTGTGTGCAGCCCATTTGTAAAACAGAGGAGGAACAGGGAAAGAGTTAAACCCAAGTAGAAACCTCAGATCTTGAAAGAAGAGGCCAATGTAGAAGTGCAAAACAACTGCAGTTCCTCAATTGTCCACTTGGGGCTGGCTGCAAAAGCCCCAAACACATTCATTCAAAAAAGCCCCTTATTTTACTGAAGAAATAAACTTGTTTACAGCATGGTTTAAAATATGTTTTTCTTGATCGGCACATAATGTTCTGTACTTTGTTTTAATTTCTTAATGTTTTGATTTTAAGAAGGATAAGAGTTATTCATAATAAGGGGTGTGGCGTGCTGAATGTTACTACAAAATTATTTTACTTTAAGCATTTCAAATATGGTGACTGCCATCAGTGGGCTTCAAAAGTCGACTTCAGAAACCAATGGGTGACATCACTGAGACTATGTCCATGTCTATATTTTTCGAAACCCCCTTTTTGAAATAAAAATAAGTAATTTAAACTTAACTTGTCAGAAAATTAAATGTTTAGAAATGATTCAGCATAATAAATACTGACTTTAGTAACAGAAACGAGAATTGTAATACGTACGAGAATTAATAATTTTAGGTGTATTTTGATTTTATGTTCCATCTGTTTACATGAAGGAGGTGGAGCTTATGGCCTATACTGCAGCTAGCCACCAGGGGGCATTGAAAGCGTTTAGTCTTCACTTTTTTGGGGGAACCATTATCCATCTTTTCATACAGTCTGATATCCAGACAGTTAAACAGTTTGCCTCTCTGTGTGTCTTCTGATTTCTGCAAGTTCTCGGCCAATCACAAAGGTCTCCTCGCCGCAAACCCCACCCCTAAAGTTCCTGTACTTTCAGAAACTACTACTCCTGGAGCAGAGAGCTTCTGGGAGACAAAATAAAGTTTCTGGGACTTTATTTTGACCCTAGTTCCTGCAGCGGAAACAAATTGAGTACTTAAGAGTCTTTTTTCCCCCGGGCAAAGGTAATTTGTTGGAGAGACGGCTTAAATGTGAACAAAAATACACAAAAACATGCACACTAACTGCAGCGTCTACGCACACACAAGAACGGAATAATTAGATGCACACAGCAAGAAAGAGCAGATACTTTCCCTCTCCTTCTTTCTTAGTCATTCACACACGTCCACGAGCATGCACCAGTGAATTAGCTCACATGTCACTCTCTTGATCACACAAACAACACCTGTTAACTGTTAAGCCCATGCAGCCGTCCAGATGTCTCCTTTTAAACAGGCAGGATTCAGATCGGAGCGCTGACTCCGCCTCACACAACATGTCTCTTAGTTTTTTAGTTTTTTTACGTTAAAGATGAACCGACTCCTCATCAACTCGCAGCTTACTGCTGCCTTGTAATGAAATCATTTATAATTTACATCACAGGCAGACGAATTATGCAGTTAGCAAAGCAGAGATACTTTGGAGTGATGTAATTTAATTTATGCAAATACCTTCAAGAAGAAGCTTTTTATCCACAGTGCTTCACAGTTCACTGACAGCGTTTCATGTAAAGTGTAGGTGGCCTCTGAGGGAGCTTTAATCCCCAACTCAGGTAAAGTAAATGTGCCTCGTTAAGCTCTACAATTTATATGTGTTTTTTAATCAGCCCACCTTCAATTGCTAAATTCTAGATTTAGATCCAGATGAAACCTTTTACCTGCAGATACATTTTCTTAATTGCGTTGATGGTAAACATCCTTTAGATCTGTGCTGATCCAGGAACCCGTATGTTAGCCTAATCAGTCACAGTAAAGTCATGGAGGGGGAGGGGCGGAGCTTAGAAAATTCTAAGTCAATTCAGGCTAAATTAAAATGCAAGTACAAACACTGCATGATAAAACCATGCACTCTCTAAGAATATACAAAGCACAAAAAACATGTCAAATATTACAATAAAGGAAAAAAAACACAATAAAACATGTGAAAGAGATTAAAGCAAATGAAGGCTGAAAGTCTGTTCAGGGAATTATTCAATTAGCACGTTTTCAGTTGTTGTTTGACAAAGGTCACAGCTTTTATACCTCAAAGCTTTTGGAAGTTTCACTGTTTTGATCAAAGACTGTAAATAAACATGGATGAAGCCCCAGGGCGCCGTTTTTCCTAGGGGTTATGTGTTGCGCCCTTTGTACAGAGGCTCTAGTCCTTGTCTCAGCGTCTGTGTGTTTGATTCCGACATCGTTCCTTTGCTGCATTTCATCCTCCCCACTCTCTCCTCCCAACATCTCCTGTCTGTCTTCAGCTGTCCTATCCAAAAAAGGGCAAAAAGGCCCCAAAATATAACTATTATAATAACTATATTATAAAAAAATGGGCAAGAAAATGAGAAACCACAGTGAAACTGCAATATGCTATTTCCTGCTTTTATTATGCGTTTATTTCCCTAATAAATGGGATGGCTCTTGTGTCCTTGTCTAATGTCTTAGGGAGGAATCCAGGCGAGAGTGGACAGCGACCTGGAGGAGACCTCAGAGGTCGAGGAGGAACGGGAACGTCCAGAAATAAACTCAGAGAGTGAGAGCAGCACGGCGTACGGCCCGACCAAGAAGAAGAAGAAGAAACCCAAGGAGAAGAAAGAGAAGAAGCCCAGGAAGAAGAAGAGGGATGAGGACGAGGATGAGGATGAGGATGATGATGGGAACATGAAAGTGAGGCCTCTTTATATGATTACAATCTAATGCTTTGGATTTAAAGGGGACATATTAAAAATCCACTTTGACAGTGTTTTTGAACATATATCTGAGTGTCTACCAACCCACTAAATGTGAAATAAACCCATCCAGTCCATTTAAAAAAAATGCTCTGTTTCAAATTTGCTCTCCTTGTGATGTCACAGTGGGATTCTGGTAAAATAAATCCCCTCCCCTCCTCTGATATCTCCACCAATGGACTCCACCTCCAGCCTAGAACAAAACTTTTGCGCAGGTCCGCCATTTTTAGTCTTGCTACAGAGGAGTGATGTCTACTGGGAAAACTCAGGGGGGGCTCATTGCATTTAAAGAGACACACACACCAAAACGGAGCGTTCTGAGAGAGCTGGTTTATACAGGGTCACAAACCTCCTCTGGTGCTTGATTCATGTTATATTTTGACCAAAGCACAGCACAGATGTTTCATTTAGACCACAGGGGACTGTTTGAAAGTTGGAGAAGGGGGATAATATGTCCTCTTTAAAGAGTTTCCAATCACACTGACAGAAACACAGACGGCAAAACATGAAGAATCAAAAAAAAAATGGAGTTTTTAAAATTGGAATCAGCTGTGCAGATTGGACATGAAATATCACGGATGATCCAATTCATGACTCATGATATCATTAATTTGTATGTAATTAACCTTTTCCCACCCACTGTCCAGCTTGTGGTTTGCTAGCTTGTGAGCAACAAGCCAACTGAACAACCTCATCCATGAACAAAACTTAAACCAGTGGTATTAAGCGCTTTTGTTGCTGTAGGAATATCAGATGAACGTGAGAGGGGCTGTGATTGGATGACATGTGTCACTGGAACGATGTGAGCAGTGCATGATGGGTTACTGGCTGTATCAGATCTGATTAAGGATCAGTAAAGTGTCATCCATTATACAGGACAACCCTAACACGATTGGGACAAACCAATGTAGCTCGAAATACAGGATATCCCGGCTAAGTTGGGACGGTTGGCATCTCAATGAGCATCGTCCAATGAGCTTGCATCAAGCTAGCGCGAGTGTCGTATGTAAATATAATTAAACAACGATATGCAAACGTTCATTACTAATACAACTTCATAACATTTGAATATTATTTGGCAGCATGTATAAAATATTTCAGCATGGAAATTGTATTTTAAGCCGCTAATTAGCTGGCTGGCGAGCTCTGCAATTGGACGGTCTGGAAGCTGCAGTGCATTGTGGGGTGGTTTGGTATGACCAGCGTGCTCCCATTTCATCCATAAAAATTCTGGCGGGTCTAGTAGACTTCCTGGCTTTTATCGCATACTCAAAATGGCATACTGGGATTCCGGATCATACTACTTACTCAATGTGATGTCATATTTATGAATAGTATAAAAGTATGAGGTACCAGACACAGCTTTATACTTTTGAATAGAAAACAGCTCTCTGATGTCACACTCTGTACATAAACCACTTTGTGCACTGAAGCTCAAATATCAGTCAAAAGAGAGGAAAAAACGTTTTTCCACAGTGGAGGGCTTTAAATTGTGTTGTCTCCCTACAAAACATTGTCAAAGCACTGGTATAAATAAGTGAAATGTATTGCCCATATGATTTAATTTTGGTCTCCTGACATGTGTCTGTATTTCTCCAGGAACCTAAATCATCAGGTCAGCTGATGCAGGAGTGGGGCCTGGAGGATGTTCAGTACGGCTTCACCGAGGACGACTATAAAACCATCACCAACTACAAAGCTTTCAGCCAGTTCCTCAGGTGAGAGTCTCATGCTGTGTCTGTATTATCACTCTCTGCTTAACAGTCTCTAAACCCATTAGCTTTCCTCTGACAGGGTTATAGCCTCTGGGAGGGACAGACAAACATTTCAGGGTTCTTCTGGTTTATCCAGCAGTTAACTTTTGTTCAACACTTTCTTTCCTGTGTGTTGCCTTTGTTTTAGTCCAACCAGCAAATTGAGAAGCTAGAATGGAGTTGGTGTTGAGGTGTGACATTTTAGTGGGGATTCTTAGCTGCACTTACATGCAGGTTTCTGTTCATAATTAAAGGGGACGTATTATGAGAAATCCACTTTCACAGTGTTTTTGAACAGATATTTGGGTAACCTGAGTGTCTACTGACCCACAAAATGTGAAATAAATCTATCCAGTCCTTTGTTTGTGGTCTGCATAAGTCTTACAACACAGAGAAAAATGCTCCATTTCAAATGTGCTCTCCTTGTGACATCACAGTGGGATTCTGGTAAAAAAAAAAATCCCCTCCCCTCCCCTGGTATCTCCACCCATGGACTCCACCTCCAGCCTAGAACAAAACTTTTTGCGCAGGTCTGCCATTTTTATTCTCGCTACAGAGGAGTGATGTCTACTGGGAAAACTCAGGGGGGCTCATTGCATTTAAAGAGACACACACACGAAAACGGAGCGTTCTGAGAGAGCTGGTTCATACAGGGTCACAAACCTCCTCTGGTGATTGATTCATGTTATATTTTGACCAAAGCACAGCACAGATGTTTCATTTAGACCACAGGGGACTGTTTGAAAAGTTGGAAAAGGGGGATAATATGTCCTCTTTGAAGTTAACTGTTGTTAGTTGACTACTGATGGGATCCAGGATTGCATAAAGCCAGATGTGTTTGGATTCCAATTTTGATTTCGACGCAGTCTGAACAGCAAATGCCCATAAAACTCTTGTGGACGATGCTTCTTGGACAAAATGCAGTTCCAAGCCCACAGATTCTGCTTTTATATCCATAATCTTTAAAGATAGATCATCTGCCACCATTTCTATTCTGTCTCTGTGTCTGCGGACTGTCACAGACCCACAAAACTGTGAGACGGAGACACCAGAGTGTGCTGTGAGGAGCAAACACTTCTCTCTTTGTTTGAGCTGGAGAGCTCTGCTGTTGGTTTAAAGAGTCTGTCTCACCTGGGGCCGTCTGGGCTCGACTAAGCCTCCTCTTCGACAAAGTGGAGCATGAGCTCCCGCAGCGAGTCTCCCCTGCGAGTCGTCAGCTGATTCCTGGATGCCTGTGACAGCCGGGAGACTCGGGGACTCGCTGCTCTGACCCAGTATCTTTCACAGGCCAGCGTGCCAGACCTCAAGCTGCTGCCTGACAAATCACAAACATGACGTACAAACAGCCAAGGAGGCAGAGGGGAAACTTAAGGGGCAGAGGGGCTGTCAGCAAATCAACATCCAGCTCTCCTGCAGCGCTGAGCAGAAATACCATGAGCAGGAATGAGTTGTGACATGACAAAGCTGCCGCTGTTGTTTTTCAGGCCTCTCATCGCCAAGAAGAACCCCAAGATCCCCATGTCAAAGATGATGACAGTGTTAGGGGCCAAGTGGCGAGAGTTCAGCGCCAACAACCCGTTCAAAGGCGCATCTGCCACCGCTGTGGCCGCCGCTGTGGCTGCCGCCGTGGAAACCGTCACCGTGGCACAGCCGACGACTGTCAGCAGCAGCCAGCCGAGCTCTCAGCCGGGGCCGATCAAAAAAGCCAAAACCAAAGAGGGGAAGGGTAAGAGCTGCTCAACCGGGACAGAAGACATATTTATAGAAGTAACAGAGCTCTTCAACTACTGGAGTTATTGAACTCAAATCAGTTATTGCGCACGCTCAAGCATTAATCTTTACATGCCACAGTCACATCAAATAATTAAGGGATTCTTCTTTTAGGACAGGTAATGCAGCAGCCTCAAAGAGTACACAAAAGAGGCGCAAAAACTAAAGTTATAATGTGCCTTCAATACATGCAGTGAATACAGCAGCCACTGTCATTCGAGGTATTATTACTTACAGATATTTTTGATCATATCATTTTTTTAAAAGTAGATTTTTGGGCCATTTTTACCTTAATTGAAGAGAGACAGGAAATGTTGAGAGGAGAGAGTAGGGGACAAAGTGCAGCAAAGGGCCGAGGTCCTATTCAAACCGACAGCCGCTGCAACAAGGACTACAGTCTCTGTACATAGGGCACGCGACATCAGCGCTAGGCTATCAGCGCTCCCCTTTATCATGTAATTGTAATAAAATGACAACGTTACAGTCAAATATATACACACACACACACGGTGGTTTAAACCGTCCCTCATGACAACCTAAAGTCTGTTTAAGAGAGCCAACTTAGGCTCTCTTAAACAGACTTTAGGTTGAGGTGAATACTTTGATGTGATTTTACCTTTGAAGATGAAACTTTTTGTCATTATTTCACATCATTCAAAACAAACACTGCACTCTAGATTAGTCCTTTTTCTCGATGTTTCATACATTTTCACATTCGTTTCTATCTTCCTTCACTCTTTTGGGCATTTTAGGGTAAAGGGGATTCACACTTTTTGTTTCTTTTGCAGTGCATGAAATTACATCTTAGTGATGTTTTTTCTAGGTTACTGCGTCCTAAGATTCAAGTTAAATCCAAAGGTTTTATTGAATCAAAGTCATTCCACTGCAAGGTTTAAAGGCTGTCTAAACGTCGGCCTGGGTCGTTCGAGTGTCAGACCTTCTGTTGTTGTTTGTCTCAGGGCCAGGAGTCAGGAAGAGAAGCAAGTCTGTGAAGGAGGTGAAGAAGAAGCCGAAGCCCAAGAAGACCAAATCGAAGTCGGGCCAAAGTGGGAAGAAGAAGAAAGCCTCCTCGGTATGTCCTCGCCCCCCTCTGAGTTTTTCCACTGCTCATCAGCATCAAAGTGACCAGACTGTTTACCGCTCGTATTTTGAAAGGTTTATCTAGTATTCTTTGCGTATCTCTCTGAGCTCTCACGCTTCTGTTTGTGGTTTTTTTTTTTCTAGAGCGAGGAGGACTTCCTGGAGGAGTCGGACTTTGATGACATCAGCATCCACAGTGCCTCTGTGCTTTCTGATACCTCGGGGGCCGCCACCAAGAAAAAGGCTCGACGTGGGAGGAAAAAAAGGAAAAGTATGTTTACTGTCTGTGTTTTGTTTTCCCTCCCAAATCCCTCTGAAAGCCCTCAGACACGGGGCTGTTTGATTGTGGCTAACGAGGAAATTAAAATGTAGAATTGTATTTGTTTTTGGGGATGTTTCCCGGAGGCAGATGCTTGATCTCAGCCGTTATTGCCCTGTCACACACACAATCTCATTCACATGTAAAGCCCTCTCTCATTGTGCTGTGTCTACACTTTAAGTCGTACAGTGTTGCGTTCAATTGAACTTCTTCATGTGGGAATTCACCACCACCTTTACCTCCCGTTGCCTCCTCCAGAGGAAGACGGTGACGGCTATGAGACGGACCATCAGGACTACTGTGAGGTGTGCCAGCAGGGCGGGGAGATCATCCTGTGTGACACCTGTCCCAGAGCGTACCACCTGGTGTGTCTGGACCCCGAGCTGGAGAAGGCCCCCGAGGGCAAATGGAGCTGTCCACACTGTGTAAGCAGATCAGATTGATATCTGAATATATTCATGATTAAATGACATTTTTTTTCATTCTTGGATGTAATTGGGGTGCAGGTATTGAGGTCAGTCGGCAGAGAAGGCACCCAGAGGTTACAGTCCTCGTCATGGAGGTCGCTATTTTTTTTAAAAGTCATTTTTGGGGGTTTCTTGTCTTTATTAGATAGGTCAGCTGAACAGGAAATGTTGAGAGGAGAGAGTAGGAGATGACATGCAGCAAAGGTGCCATGGTTGGATTCAAACCAGCGGCCCCTGCGACGAGGTCCATAGCCTCCGTACATGGGGCTCAAGACATAACCTCTTGCCTACATGGCGCCTCACACTGGTCACAGATATTTACAGTCTTGATATTTAAGTCAAAGTTTTTTTTTCAGCACATTTGACCAAAGTGCTGTATGAGCTCACGACGAGCACAGGCCTCTGCTGCAGATGATCCTCTGTGTTATTATTAAGGGTTAAAGGTTAAAAGCCCCCGTGTCTTGTTGGCCCTCAGGAGAAGGAGGGAATCCAGTGGGAGGCCAAAGACGAGGAGGAGGAGGAGGAGGAGCCAGCAGGCGAGGAAGAGGACGACCACATGGAGTTCTGCAGAGTGTGTAAAGACGGAGGAGAGCTGCTGTGTTGTGACACCTGCCCGTCCTCATACCACATCCACTGCCTGAACCCGCCCCTGCCTGAGATACCCAACGGGGAGTGGTTGTGTCCACGCTGCATGGTGAGTGCGCCTGTCAGGAAACGCTCAGTCAAACTTTGTTCAATCTTTTCTGGTGTTTTTAAAATATATGTAAGAGATTAAAAGAGTCACATTCAGTCCTTTCCACATTATACTCTAAGGGTAAACGTCAGCTGATTTTAAAGCTCCCTTTATGTAGATTTTCATTGTTGTTGTTGTTGTTGCTCTGTTTGTCTCAATCCATCTTGTCTTTCTGCACCTCCCTCTATCCCACTCTCTAAGCCCAGCACAGTCTCAGCAGGTGGCTGTTCATCATGAGTCTGGTACTCTCTCCGTCTCTCTGCCCCCCCCTCCTCTCCACCTCGCCAGGAAAATAAGCACCGGACACTTAACACTGACGTCCCTTTATCATTTACACTGTCCTACCCTCATCAGCAAAACAGAAGCATCTGTCACTTTACAGTCAGAGGACTTTGAAAATACACTTACACGCTCCTTCATTGTTGCTGAGTCTTTTTGCACATTATCTTCGTATATTTTGTATATCTGTATTTCCATCCATCATCATTTCCATCCTTTATCTATACCGCCTGTTCCGGTTCGGGCTTGCGGGGGGCTGGAGCCGATCCCAGCTGTCATTGGGCGAGAGGCGGGGTTAAACCATGGGCTGGTCGCCTGTCAATCACAGGGCCGTCTTGTATCAATTTGATGTTTTAAATGTGAAGTCTCAATTTCCAAAAAATCATATTTTTATGTGAGCTGGTTTGTACAGAAGAACATAAGGTCCAGCCATAAGCTGTTTGCTTTTATGTTGGTTTTGTATTTTAATGACAGATTTTAAAGCTAGAGAATAAAAATCAAACTTCCAGTATATGTGCCAGACAAGGGAAAATTAGATGAGGAAGATTTTTTTTTTTGGATTTCAATATTAAAGTTGAGCTCTCTGTTAAGATTAAGGAAACCAGAGCAGGATGTTTGTCCATGTTTTGCTTGTCGAGAATAGAATAAACTATCAGTAATAAAGTCAATTATTCTGCTTTACTGCCCGGGATAAGCGCAAAGAAATCCGAGGATTATTTTGACGTTTTGATTTTATTCTGAAAATGAAAAAGGGAAAATCTTCTCCTCTGATTATTTTCATGATGCCTGGGGCTACATCTCCTCTGATAATCTGTGAGGTGGTGACATTTAACCGTGGGGTCTTTTTTTTTCTTTCTTTCGGTCTGCACAGTCGGTCACAGACGTTTCTCGCCTGCTGTTTAAGCAAAGCAATCAGCCTGTTAATGTGCTAATTACCCTCTGCATTTAACTGAAGTTAGACTCTGTGGGTGGCTGTTAATGAAGTGGAGACAACCATATTTAATGCTTTTGTCTCGCTCTGAACCCCCAACTTACTTTTTAATGCAGTAATGCTGTGTACACATTTATCACATCACCTCTCTCTCTCTCTCTGTGTTTCTTTCTTTTTCTCAGTGTCCCCCTCTCAAAGGTAAAGTCCAGAAGATCCTGCACTGGACTTGGGGAGAGCCCCCGCTGCCGGCTGAGCTGCCCGCAGGTCCTGACGGGAAGCCCAATGATCCGCTGACCAAGCCTCCGCTCAAAGGCCACCCAGAGAGGGAGTTCTTTGTTAAGTGGGCCGGCCTTTCCTACTGGCACTGCTCCTGGGTCAGCGAGCTGCAGGTCAGATCAATTAAATATGGGGTTTATTTGTTTTGCAAATCATTGCATTAAGGTGACATTTAACACTAACACACAACACTAACGAACAATATAAACTGTTTTTAGGATGAGATTTCTTTGACCACTGGAACAAACTCTTTGGGATTTGAATATGAAATGATAATGTTTCTTTAGCTTTTTAGCTGCCAGTCCTAAATGCACAGTGTGTAAATTCCTCCACCAGGGGGCTCTCAATCAAAAACAATAACAAAAGATGACGTCGAGGCTGACATGGAATCATGGGAGTCTTTCTCTCTGCTATAATTTACATGCAATTTATAAAAGCAGCACATACAGCAACAGTAAAGCCTGGCTCACACTGCAGGATAATCGGGTCGATTTGAGCTCCGATTCTTCCTTCCCGACAATCGCAGGGTCGCTCCCGACTCAAGGCTGCTGGGACCCGATTATCTGCTCAGATTATCTTGTAGTGTGAGCGGTACACAGATCCAATCTTAATGTCCCCGATCTGCCCGGCGATTGTCGGGGACGCCCCAATTTATTTCAAACATGTTTGATATTTAGAATTTAAAATCTGTTTTTTAAAAGTGAATGTAGTCATGGCGACCAGCGGCAGGACGTAACCCGGCGTCTTTTTTTTTTTTTTACTTTTCTGTACAGATCATCAGTGCAGCACTTTTCTGAAACTTGTTTCCATATATCTACAATTGTATCTACTTTCCTATATCCTACAACAACTTCCACTTCCTTCTCTTTCACCAACCGACGTCCTTTGGAGTTTTCAAATGAAACTTTATTAACAATTGTCAACGCTCCGTCCCGATTTCACTCGTACAGTGTGAGCTCTCCAGCCGTGCCCGACAATCAGGTCGTACAGTGTGAGCATGTCAATCTCAAGGTCTGGTCGGGCGTCGTAAACAATTCAGTCGTACAGTGTGAGCTGACATACCACCCCGACTTTTATACAATCGGGGAAAAATCGCACAGTGTGAGCCAGGCTTAAGGCAGCTTTCAGTAACAGCTTCCTTATGTAGCAGTCTTTGACATAACATTTGGTGTTTCCATGGCAACTAATAAACAAGACACGCCCCTATACAACTATAAAATTCAGGATTTCTCTGGCTTTGATAGCTGTTGGAAATATTTGAGTTAAACGTACAATAGCTCGAATGTTCTGACAATGTTTACACCTCGGTGTGATTTTAGATCTCAATTTTCAAAAGCATGTAGTAAATATCTCCAAGACAGCATTCTACTGTCTCAGAAACCTATCCAAAGTCAGATGTTTCCTGTCACAGTCAGACTCTGAAAGTGGGGTTACAAAACATGTGTGTATGCTGCTGCCAGGGTTTAAACTAAAAAACAAAAAGTCTGAACACACCAGTCCCATTTTAACCACTCTTCACTGGAGGCCAGTATAAAGTAAAGAATTGATTTGAAAATACTTCTTATTGTTTTTAAATGTATGAATGGCTACACACCAGACAAGTCCCTCAGATCTCCAAATAAAGGTCTCCTTACCGTACCCAAAATGAATTCAAGATCAGCTCATGGTCCTAGTCTAGTAGCAGAGAGAACTCCCATGATTCCCCGCTAGCCTCGACGTCATCTTTTGTTATTGTAATGTTGATTGAGAGCCCCCTGGTGGCAGAATCTACATATTGTATCTTTAATGTAGGTACTCAACAAAAACATAGGTTTAGTACATTTTAAGTGTAAAAATTCTCCCGATTAGACCTTTAAAGAAACGTGTGTATATCAGTTCCCTCTGTTGCACTTGTCAAACAAGCCAAACTACGTTTAATGAGCGATAAGTATTCAGAGCCCTCACACCGAGCAGACATTTAATTTGGTGATGTCTAAACAATTTGCTTGTTTAGAACCACGACAGCTTTCCTAATTCATTTTCTCTCCTCCTCCTCTTCATTAAATCTAATCTGGATCTTGAAGTAGTTGATTCGATTTGTCTCAATATACCGCAGAGAGATGAGATGTTGTAAGAAAGAGGCAGAGGTGGTGCTGAATGAAACTGAACAAAAAAAAAAAAAAAAACAGAGAATTGATTTTTTTCTGCACAGTTGGAGCTGTATCACACCGTCATGTATCGGAACTACCAGAGGAAGAACGACATGGACGAGCCGCCGCCGTTCGACTACGGCTCCGGGGAGGAGGAGCTAAACAACGAGAAGAGGAAGAGCAAAGACCCCCAGTACGCCGTGATGGAGGAGCGCTTCTACCGCTACGGCATCAAACCAGAGTGGATGGTGATACACAGGATAGTCAACCACAGGTGGCTGCTCACACATTCACACTAATTCTCACATCAGGGCTCTTTTTCTTTTTCTTTTTCTTTTTTTCCAGGCTGAAAGTCTTGATGGTAAGCCGGCACTCACTGTGGTTTGTGCTGGCTGTCATCTTGCCTTTTACTTGCCCCGTATTATCGCTTTATACACGCAGATTATTCCCCACAGCGCAGCACATTTAAGAGTATGTTCCCTGGATGTTTCAAATCACATTTTCTCCTCCTGAAAGTACAGCAAGGAAGTGTTCACCAAATGTTTCTTTCAAATGTTTTTTTTTGTCCCTTATACAACCTGAAAAGTGTTTCAGACAAAGGATCTGAAAGTGAACTAAAAAGTTACTCCATTTCAGAAGCAGAATCGTCAAGTACATTTACATGTACAAGGAATTCGACTTGGTGTTCTGCTGCCAAACAATAAAGCAAAGGAAAATATAAAAACAGCAGAGCCCCTCCCCTCCCCTCCCCTGGTATCTCCACCCATAGACTCCACCCCCAGCCTCAGGGTCCTGGAGGTGTACGGGTTGTTGAAGAGATTTTCAGCTGCTTTTACAGGAATGACAATAGGTTACCTCAAAGGATTTATTCTCTAAGTGAGTAGTTTTCTAAGTCTCAGTCCCCCTTGCACCTACCACTTAGCCCTAAAAGTACATTTTGCAGGTGTACTTCCAGGGGAAGGGTGTCCTGATTCTTGTTGGAACGGAGGCGTAGGGTGAAGTGCTAGGGCTCCAAGGTCCTTTAAACAGAGATGCTTCAGAGGATCACTCCAAACTGAGTGTGATGAGAACTCTCCCAGAATGTCTATTCTACCATGGTTGTTTTCGTAAATGCAGCTACTGATGATGCGTCAGGGTCTTGAAGGGTCGTCCCATTTCATAGGTCACACGTCCATTTCATAAGACAGGTGCGTAGGTGAGCAATGTGTCCATCAAAAACGTAAAGGTAAGCTCCCGCACACTGTCTAACTTGCAAACAAAAATGTATTGGCAACGTTTCCGTACTAGACCTTCATCAGGTAAACAGTTGGGGGAGATTTCACCACTAGTTCTCGTAACTCTGTTCTGAGATTAGAAATGGGACTGAGTCTGACAGTACATGAACGTAGTCACATATCCCAATAAGCGAAGTCAACTAGTTAGCAGAGAATGAATCCTTATTGTCATTGCTATAAGAACAATGAAAGGCAGTTTTTTGCAGGCAGGCATAGCACAGATAAAACACAGACACGTTCAAAAAACACAACATGAAAACACAATGAATGAATGTATGAAATATTCAGTATGAAGCCTCTCTGCCCTCCCTGAAGGTTTCCTCTGTCCTGCAGTTTCGATAAAGACGGAGATGTGCACTACCTGATCAAGTGGAGAGACCTGCCGTACGACCAGTGCACCTGGGAGGTGGATGACTTCGACGTCCCAGAATATGACGGTCATAAAGCTTCCTACTGGGACCACAGGTTTGTTGTCAACTATCCCACAACATTATTGAACTCATTATCTGGAAATATCAGGGAAACCAGCTTGTTAAACACTTTTTATTTAAATAACTGTCTTTGACTTTTGCACTCCTGAACTTCCTTCACTCTTCCTCAAAGGTTGTATTTCCCTTGATTCGATGCATTGGATGTATTATTTTTACTCTCTCTTTCATATGAATTATTACTTAGATTATTGGTCCCCCCCCCCCCCCCCACAATACAGTAAATGACTGTATTTACATTTGCACCTTTCACCACCTCGGCCTTTTGCTGCACGTCATCCCCCTCTCTCTCCTCCTAACATTTCCTGTCCTATCTTAAAAAGGCAATAAGTTGAAAAACAAGTTGAATAAAAAAATAAGAAAACAGAATTGGAGTGATATGTGACCTTTTGGAGGACCTGGTTGGTAGTATGGCTGCAGCATTTTGTACTAAATTTAAACAGTTAAGAGATGTTACATTTAAAAAAGGTGAAAATTGAGTTTTCTTTTTTTTTCTTCCCAAAATTGAAAAGTCAATTTTCCACCTATTGTACTCTGTGAATTTTCTTTTTTCACATTTTTAGTTCTATAGTTATCGATGTGAATCATTCAGCGTATATATTTTTTTGTGTATTTAAGCAATCAGGGATGCATGCTTTGTATGAAAGTGCCACATTACAGTATGTTTCATGTAAAAGTATCTTCAACTTCTTTTGTTTTGTGGTGTGGACTCGAGGAAGTCGGAGAATTAACCCCCCCCCCCCCCGCTTTTCTTCTTTCCTTTTTTTTTTATAAAAGGGAGCAGATACTCGGGGAGGACCAACGCCCCCTGGTGGTGAGGAAAGGAAAGAAGCTCAAGGAAGATCATCAGAAAAGAGAAATCCCTCCTGATGCTCCCATCATAGACGTGAGTTTGTGGTTTAAATTCACAGAAAGTTTGAGTTGTTATCGGCAGTTTTCTTACTGTAAACCTCTCAAAGCATTCTAGGGGATGCATCACTTTGGTTCTCGCTAATTGACAGAATGATGAAGTTGCTGCCCGTTCATGGGCACTTGGGATAAGTAATCCCAAACTGATGGACTCTCTGTAGCCATGTTTTAACACCTGACATCCAGCTGTGGGGGTCAGACTGCAGAAGGAAGTGATTTTTTCTGTACAGTTTTCAAAGAGGTTGTTCTTGTACAAGATGAACAGTTAGATATTTTCAGATTAACAGATTCAGAATAATCCAATATTTTCCAAAGTTATGCAAAAAAAGATGGAGAGAAAGAGAGTTCAAAGGACACTGAGCTCCACTTTCTGCTCGTCTTAATTAAGTCCAGTTAACGCCAAACTACTCCCCTCCTAAGATCAAAGTAACTTACACTGGTTTTAATGACTGGGAAGCTTTTCCACTCAATAGTGAATTTTATACATCTAACTGGTCCATTGTAAATTATGAATGTAAGCATTTAAACACTTCATAAATGACCGTCACTATATGAATCTGTAAATACTGTGAATAATGTAAATATAACTTCCACATACTTTGAAATCAATTAGCCATGAAATATCTTTTACACATGAAGAATTTGTTCAGATTTGATTCGGGTCATCTGATCAGGATGCTTCCTGGTCGCCTCCCTCTGGAGGTCCTCTGGGAACATCCAACTGGGGGGAGGGGGGGGGGGGGGGCAAAGCCAGGGGGAGATCCCAGAGCTTGCTGGAGGGATTACAGTAAATATCCCTTCTGGCCTGGGAACGCTTTGGGATCCCCCCAGGAGGAGCTGGAAAAAACGACGCTGGGGAGAGGGAAGTCAACTAGCTTAGCCTGCTGCTAACGCTACCCGGCCCCCCGGCTAAACGAAAGACAATGGATTAGCTTAAATTATTGCACGTTGACCACATGACCATCACAAAGGGCATCTCAGCTCCTACAATGTTTTAACACATTGGCTTGTGTTGAATGAGCACCAGCTTATCAGCATCATCTTATCGGCCTGTCATATCAGCAGGAGTGTTAATTTGAGGCCAATCCAAATATTGGATTTGAACGTCTTTATCGGCTTATACAGATGAGCTCCTGATAATATCGTAAATCCCAAAACAGCACGAAGCCTCTAGATATCATGACTTAGCACGACGAAGGTGCTGTGTTTTCATTCTTATTCTTATTGATGTACATCACAAATGAATAAAATAGGGCCAAACTCACACGCATCACGGCCAGCCAACCTATCAGAACTCAACAACAGGACATGAGACGCTTTACAACCTCAGTAGAAGAGGACATCACACATCCACGAAACTAATCCACCTTTAGCCCACTCCCCTCAGGACGGAGGTGCAGAGTGTTGTTTAACTCTGTTTGTTTACACTCTGTGTTTTGTGTACGTGCGGTTCCTTTTTAGGGGCGTGGTTCTGAAACGTTTCAGGATGAGTACCACCTCAAGAAAATATTTGGCTCTTCTAGTACCACCATAACATCCAACATTAAAATACAGTAGCATAGGGCCGTTTAACTACACATACCGTGAACAAAGGAGGCCATTTTATTCCCGATATGTATGTTATCTACTATTGATCGCACCATGCACTGCGGCCAGGGCTCATTCTCTGTGCCACTCCAAAAGAATCCAGACTGGATGTCACTCGAGTCATGTTATCTCACTGTCGTTTGCTGCTAGCGGGTGCTGAAGCATCTCTGGCGCTGCTAACGTCTCCTCTTGCACTTCTGCCGGGTTCACTGTCGTCGACTTCAGATTCTGCTGCGCTGCTCGACGTATCCGCTGCACGTTTTCTCTCTCTTCGTATTTCCCATTTGGAACCACGAATGCAAACAATTTGAGTGGTGATTTTTGCTTCCTCAGTTTGCAATCACAGCTTTGCTTGTCAACAATTTGATTTGCACAACTTTATTTATAAAAAATAAAACAATCAGAGACTCCCAGCGCACCACAGGAGGGATGTACGCGGGACCACGGTTTGAGAATGAATGTTGTAGGTTATTGTCTGTTGGACAGAAGCGTTGCTGTGAAAAGGGATTTCCCCAAGGGGACAATAGAGTCTAAAGTCTAAAATCTCCATTTGCTGGTGGCTAGTGGTTAGTGCGCGCACCCTGTGTATGGAGGCTGTAGTCCTCCAAGTGGGCGGCCCAGGTTCAAATCCGACCTGTGGCTCCTTTCCCTACTCTCTCTCTCCCTGATTTCTGACTCTATCCACTGTCCTGTCTCTCAAATAAAAGGCACAAAAAGCCCCAAAATACATTTTAAAAAAACAAAAATAAAGTCTCCATTTGCTGAATGATTCAAAATGTGTTGATGACAGCTCATCAAAGTACTCACCTTAAATCTGTATTCTCATTCTAACCCTAACCCTAACCCACAGCCAACCATTAAGTTCGAGCACCAGCCGTGGTACATCAACGCCACCGGGGGAACGCTGCACCCATACCAGCTGGAGGGTCTGAACTGGTTGAGGTTCTCCTGGGCGCAGGGCACGGACACCATCCTGGCTGATGAGATGGGCCTGGGGAAGACGGTGCAGACCATCGTTTTCCTCTACTCGCTCTATAAGGAGGTGAGAGCGGGGGAATGAGCATCTTCTCTTGAACTCTGAGAATATGCCACACTTTGCTGAGTAGCAAGTAGTTATCGTTCACCTGTGATGTGAGAGTCGCTTCGTCATGTGCCGTCCCTCCTCCTTCTCTGTCAGGGTCACTCGAAGGGGCCTTTCCTGGTGAGTGCGCCGCTCTCCACCATCATCAACTGGGAGAGGGAGTTTGAGATGTGGGCTCCAGATTTCTACGTGCTGACGTACACCGGGGACAAAGACAGCCGGGCGATCATCAGGGAGAACGAGTTCACCTTTGAAGACAGCGCGGTGAAGAGCGGACGCAAAGTGTTCCGTATGAAGGCGAGTCTTGTTATCTAAACTTTTCTGTTACAAAGGCAGGTTCATTATGATATCACATGAAGAAATACTGCAGGACATGAGAAATATGATAGATCTGTTTCCTCCTTCTCAAATCTTAATTAATCAACATAATGTATATATATGTGTTTGGATGATTTTTGTTTTTCCCCCCTTTACAGAAAGATACTCCCATCAAGTTCCACGTCCTGCTGACGTCCTATGAGCTGATCACGATTGATCAAGCCATTCTGGGCTCCATCACATGGGCCTGCCTGGTGGTGGACGAGGCCCACAGACTCAAGAACAATCAGTCAAAGGTAAAAAAATGAAAATAAAAAAATGCATTTCTGGCACTGAATGCAGCTTGTTTCCTGAGGCAGCATGGGTGTTATCATGTGACACAAAGACAGGAAAGGAGCAGGCAGATATGACTCTGAAATGTTCAAGTACAAGCATATCCATATCCTTTGTGTTCATGATGTTTTGCATGCTTCTTTTTAAGGCTGGTATGTGATATTGCACATTGTGTCCTGTCCAGTTTTTTAGGATTCTGAACGGGTATAAGATCTACTACAAGCTGCTGCTCACTGGGACTCCTCTTCAGAACAACCTGGAGGAGTTGTTCCACCTGCTTAACTTCCTCACCCCAGAGCGCTTCAAGTAAGTCCTTCCTCTCTCTTTTTTATAAATCTGTATCATGCTCCCAATTCTATTCTCTCCGTCTTACCCGTATCTGAAAGCCAGCGAATCAAACAAGTCCCCGTCTAAGACTGAACTATGGACACGTCTTGCAGAGCTAAACATGCAGTCTTTCTTCACCGATTAACATTTTCTTCTTCTTCTTCTTCTTCGTCTGTGCAGTAACCTGGAAGGCTTCCTGGAGGAGTTTGCCGATATCTCAAAGGAGGACCAGATCAAGAAGCTTCACGATCTGCTCGGCCCTCATATGCTCAGGAGGCTGAAAGCTGACGTTTTCAAGAACATGCCGGCAAAGACCGAGTTGATTGTAAGAGTGGAGCTCAGCCCGATGCAGAAGTAAGCACTGGACTGTGAAACAGACGCACTTGAGCTACCGCTGCTCCCAAGAGTGACACTGAAATTTGGAATTTGCCAATTTTTTCTCCCAGATTCAAACTAATTTTTTTTTTTTTTTTACCTGCAGGAAATATTACAAATTCATCCTGACGCGAAACTTCGAGGCTCTGAACTCCAAAGGTGGAGGGAACCAAGTGTCCCTGCTGAACATCATGATGGACCTGAAGAAGTGCTGCAACCATCCCTACCTGTTCCCTGTGGCTGCTGTGGTAAGGCAGCAAACTGAAGCGTAGTTTAATATCACACCGGGTAAAAACCTTCTACAGATACATGTCAGGGTTAATAGATGGAAGAAGTGCCTGTTGGAGGTTGTAAAACAAAGCTGCTCCACACAAGATATCAGCGAGATACCAACTTGAGAATGTAGTCGTTCTTTGCTTTTGATTTCACTCAGAGGATTTGATTGTTTTTTTTTTTTGGGTGTGTGCAGGAGGCTCCTGTGTTGCCAAACGGTTCGTATGATGGTAACCAGCTGGTGAAGTCCTCAGGGAAACTGACGCTGCTTCAGAAAATGTTGAAGAAGCTCAAAGACGAAGGACACAGAGTTCTCATCTTCTCTCAGGTAACAGATGAATATATATATTTTTTTTAAGTCTGGGCTGCAAGCCTAACTTTGATTGATTGCTGGCTATGAAAATCTGAAAACTGAACCATCCAGGAGTCGATGTCAGTCAGTGGGTGGAAGATCGTTTAATATTCCAGACATCTTATCAGATATTAATTGAGCAGACAAGAAAGTGCAGACTAGTTTGACTCGACTACAGACACCATGTTTTTTTTGTGTTTTTTTTAGATGACAAAGATGTTGGATCTGCTGGAGGACTTCCTGGAGTTCGAGGGTTATAAATATGAGCGTATTGATGGAGGGATTACTGGAGGCTTGAGGCAGGAGGCCATCGACCGCTTCAACGGTGAGTTTGTTAATCCAAAATCTATCTGTGGGAGTTTGTGTGGATGCATGCACTCAAAATGACTCTCACCTGGTTTGTGTCGCAGCACCGGGCGCTCAGCAGTTCTGCTTCCTGCTGTCAACACGAGCGGGAGGTCTCGGCATCAACCTCGCGAGCGCGGACACTGTCATCATCTACGACTCCGACTGGAATCCTCACAATGACATCCAAGTACAGGACTTTTTTTATTTATTTAGAGCCCTTCACATGACGATTGCACGAGTTTTGTCGCGGCCTTGATTGCCTGTGACCGTCCCCGTCTTTTTCTTCTCTCAGGCTTTCAGCAGAGCGCATCGTATCGGTCAAAACAGGAAGGTGATGATCTATCGCTTCGTGACCCGGGGATCGGTGGAGGAGCGAATCACTCAGGTGGCAAAGAGGAAGATGATGCTCACCCATCTGGTCGTGCGGCCCGGTCTTGGCTCCAAAACCGGCTCCATGTCCAAACAAGAACTGGACGATATCCTGAAGTTTGGCACCGAGGAGCTTTTCAAAGATGAAATAGAAGCAGCTCGAACCATGGGTACGTTCACACACACACACACACACACACACACACACACATGAGCTCTCTCTTAATTCTTCCATATGAGTTTAAATCTCTGCTACGTCATTATCAAACATATCTGCCGTAAAAAAATTAGACCTTCCTTGAGACATTTTTATGTTTACGTCTGCCTTGCATTCAGGCCAATACTTGTAGCTACTTCTTTAAAGAACTGTCTTTTTATATCATGAAATCCTCCTGAAGTTCAACATTTTAACAAAAGTCAGTTGCTCACAAAGTACGATGGTGACAGGTCGAGTGTTTTTAAAGTCGTTGAATCATTGGCTAACAGTTTTTTGTCGGCTTGACAGGCTCTCTCAGCAGGGGTACCTCCCATCAAACAGGTGACAACAAAGAGGGCGAGGAGGGGAATGTGATTCATTACGATGACGATGCAATCTCGAAGCTGCTGGACCGCAGCCAGGACGCCACAGAAGACACCGAGATCCAGAACATGAACGAGTACCTGAGCTCCTTCAAGGTGGCTCAGTACGTGGTGAAGGAGGAGGACGGGGAGGTGAGGATACAAGCACGGCCATCAGCCAGCTGTTTTCATGATTGTTATCCTGCACTTTTAAAGATTTATTTTTGGGCTTTTTGTGCCGTTAATGGAGAGACAGGACAGTGGATAGAGTTGGAAATCAGGGAGAGGGAGGAGGGAATGACATGCGGGAAAGGAGACACAGGTGGGATTTGAACCTGGGCTGCCCGCTTGGAGGAGCAATGCTTCCATACATGGGGCGCGTGCACAAACCACTGCGCCACCAGCGCCCCTATCCTGCACTTTTATAATCATTAAAGGAGCGATCAGTTAGATATCCACTGAATGAAATGATAAAGTGATCTTACTATATGATCAGACATTAAGGAAACATGCTATGTTGAAGTGCTGGCTTCTCTGACAACAATGCAGCAGCCACTATGTCCTCCTCCTAACTTTAGATTCTGGTCCTGAATGCTCTGGATTTGTTTGGACCAGAGAGGGTAGGCAGTTATAAGGCGACCCCCCCCACACGGCGCCCCTCGGTTTGCCAGGCAAACGGCAAACCAACAGGTGTTGCAGCGATGGAAGCGGGCAAGAGAAGTGGTTCAGATAGAAGTGATTGTACCCGACCTAAAAAGCCTCTGCATGTTTCTAATAAGCTCCACGAGCAGAAACGTGCTCAAACTAGGATCAATATTGGAGATGCTTTTGAAAAATGGTGAGAGGTTAGAACACAGAAAGGTTTACAGACCGATGCAGAGCTGGCTAAACACTGAAGCTTCAGTGTCCACCACATGGCAACCTGGGTCAGCACCGACTCTAGAGAGGAGGGGGCGGGGGGGAGAGAGCTCTCTGTAATGTTTAGGAAAATGTAGAGAGAGGTCCCCAGATTAAGCATCAGAAACGTGTCATAGGTTTAAAAGAATATCTTCATTTGATAATTAGACATAAACTATTTTTTAACATCCTCCAAATGAACTCTTGTCTCGTCGTCAGAAACATCTCTGTTTACCTCTGTGTGTGTGTGTGTGTGTGTGTGTGTGTCTTTGTGCAGGAGGAGGTGGAGCGGGAGATCATCAAGCAGGAGGAGAACGTGGATCCCGACTACTGGGAGAAACTCCTCCGCCATCACTACGAGCAGCAGCAGGAGGACCTCGCTCGCAACCTGGGCAAAGGCAAACGCATCAGGAAGCAGGTCAACTACAACGACACGACCCAGGAGGACCAAGGTAGGCTCTGTCAGCACACACCTTTGTTTTTTTTTATATAATATCTGAAGACACATTTCTGAAATGTTAACCTTTAACATGATCATACAAAGTGATTCATTGTCTGCAATTTGGATGGAACTACCATCTTTCTTCGATAAATTCTTGGTGTCATGATTTGGCATCCCTGTCTTTATTTAAACACGAGCAGCTAGTATTTCTAAACAAAAGGGAAACCCCCTCATTTGGGCCCTGTTCAGAGTCCCTGTTAGTTGAACCTATCAGCTTCTTTTCTTCTCCAAATGATTTTCCTGCAGTTTGCATGACTGCAGAGGTCGATGCTAATTGTTGTGTTTAGAGTCGCATTTCTGGAGCTGTTCTCTGTTAGGATAAAACAGACATCAGCTAATCAATCACAGATACATAGATCATGTTAAAGATTAACACTTCGTTTGTTCTGTCTGGCACGGCATGCAGCATGAAGGTAACACAGGTAGTCACAAACTAACACGAGAGACACGTTCTTGTTCATGTAACGAATGGGCCGGTTTATTCATTATTGGTTAATGGAGGCGTTTCACAGACCAGTCTCATACACTTTGTGCTTGGGCTGTGCATATGACCCGATATGACCCTTCACAATAAACACAAACAGTCCCCTGTGGTCGTAATGAAACATCTGTGCTGTGCTTTGGTCAAAATATAACATGAATCAAGCACCAGAGGAGGTTTGTGACCCTGTATAAACCAGCTCTCTCAGAACGCTCCGTTTTGGTGTGTGTGTCTCTTTAAATGCAATGAGCCCCCCCCCCTGAGTTTTCCTGGTATACATCACTCCTCTGCCAATAAAATGACGGACCTGCACAAGAGTTTTCTCTAGGCTGGAGGTGGAGTCCATGGGTGGAGATACCAGGGGAGGGGAGGGTATTTTCTTTTAACCAGAATCCCACTGTGACATCACAAGGAGAGCAAATTAGAAACGGAGCATTTTTCTCTGTGTTGTAAGACTTATTCAGACCACAAACAAAGGACTTGATGGGTTTATTTCACATTTTGTGGGTCGGTAGACACTCAGGTTACCCAAATATATGTTCAAACACACTGTAGAAGTGGATTTTTTATATTATGTCCACTTTAACCACTACCACTACACCACAACAGTCTAACAACCCACCCAATCAGCTCATGACATCATGAGCTGCTGCTGACATCATCTTAATGCAGACTAATTTGAGTCTATCACTTCGAGCAGAAAAGGCCCAGACATTCATCACAAAGCCGATTAAATTCTGACAAATTTCAAGATTCAAGCAGAGCTGTTGACCTCTATTAAATCTGCCACAGAGTGTTTCCCCGGTCCTGAAGCTCTCTTGAACCTTAAGTCTTCACAGTGGGTTTCAAACAGTCACATATATCCTCCAGTTGTACTTTAAATAGTGCCCTCTGACTGTCACAGTTCAACAGTATTGGACTGTTAGAGCGTAAAGATTTCAGAGCCCATCGCAGCTGAGAGCACTCTCTAAGTTTAAAGTGATTTGACTCTCACCTCACTTTGACAAGAGGTACAGGAAGCATGTGCATGCCCAGCAGTAGTGGTCTGTAGTAATCTGCAGTGCCATGGCGCCCTCAGGTGGCCACCAAACAGAATGCAATGTACTGTTTCTCTTTGATGTGTGGCTCAGAATGGCAGGATGATCTTTCAGACAATCAGTCGGAGTACTCTGTGGGGTCCGAGGACGAGGACGAAGATTTCGAGGAGAGGCCTGAAGGTAAGGGGCAAAAGTTTAATGGAAAATCAAAAGGCATTAAACTTTTATTTGTAGTACACACTCTGCAGTGATAATTCACACAAATTGTCCTGCTCAGGTTTCTAACCGTACCCTCTTTTTTTTTGTCTTTTTCTCTCTTGTAGGTGGACGCAGACATTCGCGTCGACAGCTGAAGGGGGAAAAAGACAAACCTCTGCCGCCCCTACTGGCACGAGTCGGAGGCAGTATTGAGGTAAGAATGACATGTTGTAGGTACTTCTAACAACGTCCTCTGATCTTAAATCCAAAGTTTACACCCATTGGCATTTTTTTGGGTATGCTTGTAGAATGTAAAAATAGGTATGCTTAACCCCAAAATGCTCCCACTGCTTTCGTCTGTGGTGTATGAATGGATGAGTTACTTCTGATGGTCGCTTTTACCTTGCAGCCTCTGCGTGTGGGTGTGAGATGCGGTGTAAAAGCGCTTTGAGTAGTCAGAAGACTAGAAGCTCAAGTCAAGTCATTTTATCCCTCATCATTTTCTGTCTCACTGTGTTTCTTCCTCTCGCCTCTCAGGTCCTGGGGTTCAACGCTCGTCAGAGGAAAGCCTTCCTCAATGCCATCATGCGATGGGGGATGCCCCCTCAGGATGCCTTCAACTCCCACTGGCTGGTCAGAGACCTGAGAGGGAAGAGTGAGCGCGAGTTCAGGTAATGGTCAAGTAACGTTCTTACATTTAGAGTAATGTTATTTAAAGAGGACATATCATACCCCTTTTCCACCTTTTCAAACAGTACCCTGTGGTGTAAATGAAACATCTGTGCTGTGCTTTGGTCAAAATATAACATGAATCAAGCACCAGAGGAGGTTTGTGACCCTGTATGAACCAGCTCTCTCAGAACGCTCCGTTTTGGTGTGTGTGTCTCTTTAAATGCTTGTTTGGTCTTCAGGGCCTACGTGTCTCTGTTCATGAGACACCTGTGTGAGCCGGGGGCAGACGGAGCAGAAACCTTTGCCGATGGAGTCCCCCGTGAAGGACTGTCTCGTCAGCATGTTCTCACCAGGATCGGAGTCATGTCTCTCGTCAGGAAAAAGGTATTCCCATAAATTCAACTGAAGAGACTCTCACCTCTGGATATATCCAGTTTTTCTGCTGGAGCTCTGTGAGATTAGAGAAAGTAGGTCAAACCACTTTGGGTACACTCCTGCTTCAGATATCATAAAAAAACTCAGGTAGCTTTTTAGCTCGATGTACACCCAGATAAAGAAATAAGAACAAGTTTTTTGAATTTTTTATTTAATAGGGACAATGCAATTTAACAGTTTCAATACAAAGCATGAAACTGATGTGCTGCATCAAGAGTATAATTTCCAACTCGTGTCCGAAATTGGGCCTTTGTGTAAACAAACAGATTAAAAATGTACAACATTCAGTTACATAAAACCCCATAACACTATATGAGGATACATTCAAATACATGTGCAACAATACAAATGCTATGAACCAGTTTAAATTCAGTTTTAAAATACTATTTAAAAGTGGTTACAGCTCTGGTTTGCTTTCAGCATTTCACCTTTTTTGTAAACGATTTTAAGTCTGAGATCAATTTTATTTCAGGTGGTAATGTGTTCCAGAGTTTACAGCCTTTGATGGAGAAGGCTGATAGACCAAACGTAGATCTACGATGGTGTATGCTACAGTTTCCATTCACAGTGCTTCTTGTTACCCTGTTTCTGTCCAGTTGTATTCTGGATTTGAACTAAAATCCTGTCGAAGTCGTTTCTGTAGCTAGTTTCACCTTTTTCCTGATTTTGAGTGAATTATTTAAACCTTCTGTGAGGAACTTTGGCGCCCCCTGTGGACAACATGTTACTTCCATGTTTTTGATGATCTTGTCCTTTACATATGTGAATACTTTTTTTCTGGAGAAAAATCTCCTCCTGCTTCCTTTAAACACTCAAACATGTGGCGCCTTGTTATAACGTTTTAGAAAACAGGCACATCCATCTCCCTTTTTTCTCAACAGGTGCAGGAGTTTGAGCATGTAAATGGAAAGCTGAGCTCCCCGGATCTGATTCCCATCGGCATGGAGCTGAAGAAGCTGACCGAGAGTTTGTCCTCCGATCCAAACACTCCTGTGCCGGCCAGCCCCGTCGCCACGCAGCCCGGCACTCCTGTCCCTCCAGGTCAGAAACAAAGTGTCTGCGCTGAATGAAATCCTCCAACTGTGAGACAGAATGAATGCTTTTCCATAGTTTTTTTTTTTTTCATAAAGTTTCAGCTTTTGTTGTTTTCTGGGTTTTAGAGAAGACTGAGTCTCTGCTGGGTTCATCAGAGGACAAAGACACCACAGAGCAGGACGGCAAGAAACTCTCAGAGCAGGAGGTGAGTCATTTTTATCCTCCTCCTTTTACTTTAGTCTCCGTTATCATCTTGTCCATCTTCTCCTGGTTCATTCACACTGTAACCTCTTATCATCCCAGAAGAGGCTCCTGTCAAACTTTGACACCTTTTTTTTTTTTTTTTTAACTTCTCTCTCCTCCCTCTCTTCCTCCTCCGCCCTGTTCCTCCCTCAGCAGACGTCCAGCTCAGACGCAGCACCTGCACCTGAGAAGGCAGCTGACAGTGAGGAGAGCAAGGCCGGCTCTGAGGAGAAAACGGCAGACGAGAGGGACAGAACTGATTCGCCCAACACAAAGACGGAGCCATCTGCCAACCAAAAAGAGTCGGCTTCAAAACAGACAGAGCTGTCATCCAGCCAGACGTCTCCTAAAGGTCAGGGGCCGCACGCTAACTTTACATTTTCTGCAAAGTTTGTTGGACTAAATTTGATGGAGTCTTTCTTTTTTTTATGAACAGTGGAGCCCTGCAAAGAAACAGAGAAGTCTTCAGACAAAGCGGACAATGATTCCCCTCCTGCAAAGACTGAAGACAAAGAAAATAAGCCAGGTATAGTACATCCTTACACAGGAAACATGGGGTCAAACAAATGTGCTTTTCTTGTGATTTGTAAATAAAGTAGTTTTCTGTTATAAGTGAGCGATCATTCTGTCTCCTGTGGTTTTGTCGCAGACGACGTGAAGAGTGAAGAGGCGATAGAAGGTCGACTGAACGGAGACAAAGACACTCTGGATGAGATCGAAGAGAGCAGGAAGGAGGACAAAAATGGATACAGAGCCAAGTTTATGTTTAACATTGCAGATGGAGGTTTTACAGGTAGGAATGAAGGTACAGAGGCTACATATAAGACGAGTGGTGACCAACAGCGGTGTGAAAATGGTCTTCTGGTATCACAGCAGCGAGCTTCCGCCTCCTGCTGGCATGGAGAGTTACTTCTTCTCACGCATGCGCAGAACGTACGGCTGTAGTCTTTGCGGTGTATTCAAGGTCAACTTTTTGGCCAAGACGTGAGGCGACGCCACAGGGGGGCCTTCGTCAGCACCAGTTCTTTGCCGCCTGCTTGGTGTGTCAGGGCCTTAACACAATCAAGATCAGATTTTTTTTCTCCTTGAGATCGATATCGGTATCGGGACCTTATTGGTCGGGACCTTGTGCAAAGTGGGAATCTCTGTTTAAAATCGAGATAGCTAACTGTTCAGTATAGAGGGACGCTGGGAAGAGCTGAGACTGACCAATCAGTCGACTCGACCATTTAAGGAATACTGTATAATAATAATCCAGCCCAAACATCAGCACTGACCAAATCCCTCCGGTCGTCCTAAACTTATGTTGCTTTGGTCTAAATTTGGACATTTCATGCTACAAAGAGACACTGCAGATATCACTCTTGTCTTGTCTGTCTTGTCTGCACCTTTACCTCCCACGTCTTCCTCAACTTTTGTTCTCCAGAGCCTTGCTACAGGTTGTTTACCGAACATGACCTAAATGAAGTAACTGTGTGTTTTGTCCTGAAAGATGTTTTGTGTCGTCAAGTCGCTCCCACTCCTCGTTATCAGCGGGGGAACATCTTGAGAATCACTTTTACATTTCTGCCTCTAAAACTCAGAGTTACACACCCTGTGGCAGACCGAAGAGAGAGCGGCGCTGTCGTCTGGAAAGATGCATGACATCTGGCACCGTCGCCATGACTACTGGCTGTTGGCTGGCATTGTAACGTATCCTTTTCCCAGATGTGCGAGCTAAGCATCTGGAGAAGTGTTTGAATCGCTTGTGACCTGCGGGAGCTGCAGTTGAAGGACTGATATTAACAAACTGTAAAGAGAGAAATCAAACTTTTACTCTTCTTTCTTTCTGGATTTTATGAAGTGCTGCGCTGCGGTTTGTTTTTCCTTGACCGGGAATCGATCTCAGACATGGCTACGCTCGCTGGCAGGACATTCAGAACGACCCCCGTTATGCGATTCTCAATGAGCCCTTCAAGACGGAGATGCACAAGGGGAACTACCTGGAGATGAAGAACAAGTTCCTGGCTCGTCGTTTTAAGGCAAGCCTAAATCTTATTCAAGGATTGGAACATTTGTTCTCTCTGATTTCATATGTAACTGTATCTAAAATTGTGTCTTTCTGTAACATCCTCGTTTTTAAGTTCCCCCCTCTCTCTCTCTCTCTCTCTCTCTCTCTCTCTGTAGTTGTTGGAACAGGCTCTGGTGATCGAGGAGCAGTTGAGGCGGGCAGCGTACCTGAACATGACCCAGGACCCGAGTCACCCGGCCATGGCTCTCAACACTCGCTTCACTGAGGTGGAATGTCTGGCAGAGTCCCACCAGCACCTGTCCAAAGAGTCTCTGGCCGGGAACAAGCCTGCCAACGCCGTGCTGCACAAAGGTCTGTGTCTCTCAAATATAGACACAGGCGTAATCGTCACTATTTGTGTCTCACTGCCAAAACGGCGGGAAACTGAGAAAATAACTCACAGGTTTTTTTTGTAAATCATGTAAATCAGGATGTGCATGAAACATTTACTCAAGAGTCAAAGATGAAACCCCTAGAAGTATCAAAATGTCAAAGAGGATAATTTTTGTATGTCAAACTATGAGAATAAGATTTTTAACCAGTGAAAGATATGCAACACAGAAGTTGCTGTTGCACCATTAAAGGTGCACTCACCCTCTGCAAAGTTGTCCTGTACTGAGCTTAAGCACGATTGTCCCCCCTCCCCATTGGCCTGCATTCGCACTGATCCAGGACTAACCGGGCCTGGTGGCACAGTGGTTAGTTCGGCCCAGGTTCGAATCCCACCTGTGGCTCTTTTCCTGCATGTCATTCCCCACTCTCTCTCTCTCTCTCTCTCCCTGATTCCCGACACCATCCACCGTCCTAGGCACAAAAAGTCCAAAAATAAATCTTAAAAAAAAAAAAAAAAAGAAAGTGTGTCCAAACCCTGTTTTATTTTGTATCATCTAACAGGAAGTGAGTGAACATCACTCTTTAGTGTTAACTTCCCTCTCTGTAAAACACACACACATTGATTTAGAGGAGGCCAAGGTCAATGACTGTTTAACACTTGGCTGCTAAATGTTGTTGTCTGTGAATCTTATTGATTTTTTCTAGTAATTATAGGCCATGTTTAATTTCAGGCCCCAGAACACAAAATTAATTAACAAAATGAAATCTGACTCTTGTTGTTCTTTCTCCATGAAAAACTTTAGTAAAATGTAAAAGATTTGTACGATAGGAGAAAGGAGAGTGATCTGATTTACTCATTTTTAATCATCGCAGGTTACTCTCATCAGTCTTCAATGGATTTAAAATGTTTGCATGCTTGTCCTGCGTTTTGTCTTCATGAGTGTCTCATAAAGTAATACCACATTTCTTATATAATTGTGAGTATCACATCCATCAGGTGTGTTTTCTCGTTCTCTTACAGTGCTGAATCAACTGGAAGAGCTTCTGAGCGACATGAAAGCCGACGTTACTCGACTGCCCAACATGCTGTCCAGGATCCCGCCGGTGTCGGCCCGTCTGCAGATGTCTGAGCGGAGCATCCTGAGCCGCCTCACCAGCCGAGGGAACGAGCCCCCGCCGCAGCAGGTAAAGGGGGGAAATAGAGGGAAAGAGGTTCAGGGAGGCGTTTTATTTACTTTACTTTATTTTTCTCTAATACTGGAGCTATCTGCAAACTAGTTCTACAAAGATCTGTGACTCACTTTCCTTGATAGTTTGGATGTGTCTGGTTATAAAGTGCAGTCAAGGCCGGTTGCCCGTAATGGAGGGGAAACAATCCACACTAAAATGTGCTGCAGGCCTGAGTAAGTTTAAAAAAAATGTAAAAAGGCCACGGTGCAAAACACTTTGAAGGATTCCGCAGTCACGACTCAGCAACCACATTACTCCTTTAAAAAAGAGACTCAAGCTCCCAATATCCCCCATGGAGGAGTTTCCCCAGGTGTACTGAAATCTGCTGCGAGTTGTTTACTTACTCCACTTTTTCTCTCCACATTTGAGTCCTGAAGGATTTCACAAAGGCTTCGTTGTCTCATCACTTTCATGTTCTCCTGAAACTCCCCGTTCACCGAGGCTGAATGTGCAGTGTGTTTAATTCTCCGTTAATACAAAAAGATTATTCCAGCAAAGCGGTGGGCCAGCTCAATGTGCTCTGACTGTGATTTATTTGGTTGCCATACCAACTCTTGTGGTAACCAGGGAAACAGCCTGCAATCTGACTTCTTCAATCCTTTGTTTCTTTTTATTTGCTCGCTTTCCAACCACAGGAAGAACACGCTCCTCAAAGAGCTTCTCAAAACCTGCTAAATGTTGTGTAAAACCATGTTTTCTTTTTCTTTTTTTGAGGAGCTGTGTGAAGTAGTAACATTGCAGCAGGATCTCTAATCGCTCTCTCTCTCTCTTGTGTTTGTTCCTCAGACGTTCAGTCAGGGCGGCTTCGGCTGCTCTCAGATGTACAGCGGCAGCTTCGGAGGAGGCTTCAGAGGACCGGGTGGACAGCCCATGGTCAACTACAGTCAGATGCCTCTGGGACCCTACGTCAGCGGTGAGAATCAATATCAACACAAATATGTTGTATCATGATGACATTAAACCTCTGGGCTGGAGAGAAAGACACTGATTTGAATCAAACAAACTGTGAGGGATACAATACTTTAAAGATGTTAAATACGTTTACATACTGATGTTTGACGCTTTCCCACAGGGCTGGGTGTTAAAATAAACGTCTAAATAGATTGGCGTCAAGTTTGCTTGCACCCGATGAAAAAGCGTCCACATGTTCACATTGGATAGTTCTAACAACCTTTCACACATATAAAACCCCCATCAAGTCTCCTGTTTTTGCTTGCACATGAAGCTCCTGCTGGGATCCATGCCCACATCTAAGTGCGACGCATTTCTTGAGCTGCAGGTGAAGAAAATGGAAATGTTCTGTCAAGGGAAAACAGGAACAAAACCGCACAAAACAGCAGGAAAGAGAAACTGAACTTTCATTAGTTTCAAAGAAAATGGAATTTTGGAAAAAAGGATAAAAAGCAACAGTGCTTCCTTGTTGTTGCAGACATGTGACACCTCGTGTCATGTGACGTATTGGTTCAAAATAAACTTTAGACAGTGAAATAAGTGGGGAAAAAGTGGAAAACTGAAGTGTACAGTTCATTTTGAACCGATATGTCAAATGACCAGCGATGTCAGGTGTCGGGATGTCGCGTCTTTTGATGTCACATATCGGGATGTCACATGTCGGGATGTCACATGTCGCGATGTCACATGTCGGGATGTCACATTTCACATATCGGGTTACTGACACAACAAGGAAAGCAATAAAGGTCTCACAAAAAGAACAAACAAGAGACCGTTTCCCCAAACAATTTGAATTATCTTTATCATAGAAAAGTCTTCAGTCAATAGGTGATAACTTTTGCACCTTTAAAAAAACATTCAACATTTTAACCAGGGAACCTCGCCCAGCCCTACTGTGTCCAAATATTTGACAGAGCAAAGGTATCAGGAAGTTATTCCTGTGAGTAGCTGTTACACACACACACACACACACACACACACACACACATACACACACACGAGGATCAGACCTGTGAAGAGTAAGAAAGGGAAAGCAACAAGAGGCTTCAGACCACAACATGTAAATACATTAAAGCCCCCCATGCAGGTAAGCGAAAACATTTTTGTAACAGAGCAAACAAACAAGGAATTTTGAATTCTTACCCTTACTCTCCTTTCTTGTAAACATCCATCACAGCTGACAGACCGACGTCCTTATTCAACTTTGACCTATCGTACTTACCTTAGTTTCACACACACTGAGGGTTTGCAGACATTTTGGGTATGTTCACTTTAAGTTCTGTTTTTTTTAATAACATGCTGATGTTGCTTTTGCTTATTCTGTGTGAAAGTAACACTAAATAAACACTTTAAATCCCATATTTTTACACTTTAATGTGCTAAGTGAAACACGTTTGTCACGAGTAATAATTATCATCTCCTTCCTCCTCAGTTTCCTCTAACGGCCCTCCGCCCCCCACAAGCCATCTGGATAAAAAGTCACTCGACTCCTTGAGAGACGTGGCGACACCTGACCTCAAGTCAGGCAAACCCAGTGATGTCATCTGTATTGAAGATTAGATCAGCTCTGTGTCACTGAGATCAGACGCCCTTTGGGGATGGGGTCTGTGTGAATGACAGCCGTCTCCTCCGCCATGTCCTCCTCTTTTTTTCCGCCGACTTTAAATCTTCTAAATCGAGCTCTCTGTCTGCGGATGAGATGATTAACTTTTTTGATTAATGCAGATGTACCTATCTTAACACTTGCACTTTTATCTTTCAAGGACTCTGTAGAAGTATTTCAGTAGATGTTTGCTTTCATGCTGCGGAGCGGAGGATTAGGAGAAAGCTGATTTTATGAAAGACGATTTTGTCCCCCCCTTCCCCCTGCATCCCTGCAGAACAAGGTGAAACTCAAGGAAGCTGGCATGACTTGAGAGTCTGACGCTCATGATTGAGGCTCATTTTAATCTACAAATGTGTGTTTTGTTGGTGCCAGCTTCGACTTTTTTTTCGTTCTCTGCGCCTCCTGTTTCGTTTTTCACTACACTGTGACTGTGCCCATCAACGAGAAAGGAGCGGATTTAAGGACAATTTTAGTCACAGTCCGAAAAGTCAGAGGGCCAATATTGTCATTTTTAAATGAATTCTTGTCATTCATGTAGTAACCAGTGGATAAATTATTGATCTGACAGCATCAGAAGCTATGATCATGTATGCAGTAGCTGGACACACAGTCTGTCTGAATCCTCGAAAGACTGCCACCCGCTGGTGAAAGTGGAGAAAGTGAGTCCTGCTACACCCGCAGACACATTTGACTGCCAGATGCTGGCTGGGAGGGTTGGCTTCTTGTACTGTATATACTCAGAGACTGCTGTTTATTTTACCTCACATAGGTCTAATCTTAGTGAAATATGTACACAAACATGGAAGAAATCAGTGGAAATGAAGATCAAGCAAAGTCAAAAAGAAGCTACAGAAATGATTTTTAACACATCTCAAGAGAAGACTGAGTATTACTGTGTACGGTACGATATTTGTGATTCTTACTATATTTGAATGTTAGTAGTGGCTGTAGAGCTTAACCCCCAAGCCAGGACCAGTGGGACTGCACTATAAACAGGAAACTCATCTGGTCGACATCCACAGACGGGGGCTAACTGAGAACACTCCTGAGTGGAGGGTGGAAGCTTTTTTTTTTTTTTTCTCTCCTCTTACTTACATCCAGGGACTTTCCCAGCTCCCTGTCATTGTTAGAAACTGAATAAGATCCCGCGTGCTTCAGGCACAGTCTCACTTTAAGTCTCAAGATGAGCTTTTTGTTAGCTTCTTTTTATGTTAAGGTAAAATAAGACGTTCTTTGGTTACTTGGTGCCACTTTAAAAAGATAATCCATGTATTCTTTTGATGCACTGTTTCCTTCACTGAGGTGCAGACTGTAATTCATCGTAATCACACGGAGGCCGTTTTTACTCCGACGTCACACTCAAGAACTCAAATGCTTAAAAATGTGAACTGCTGGGGCGCTGATGGCCTATACTGTAGCTTCACACCTCATGTACAGAGGCTGTAATCCTCCAAGCAGGCGGCCCGGGTTCAAGTCCAATCCTTGGCTACTTTCCCACATCTCATTCCCCTCTCTCTCTCTCTCTCTCTCTTGATTTCCAACTATATCCACTGTCCTGTCTAACTAATGGCAAAAATAACAAATATACGACTTCAAATGAGTGAGAAAAAACAAGTGAGCTGCTGTGTTTCAGTTTTCAAAATGTAGAAATGTGGGGAGTTTGACAATTTCCATTTCGATGCTTCCCTACTGATAAGCAACAGGAGAGACGATGAATAGTGAATATTTCATCAATTTGAGATTACAGAGGATAAAATCACAACAAAGCTCATCTCTTAAAGAAGTGGTTCTCAACTCGTCTAGCCTCAGGACCCACCACCAACTCCACCCTGAAAAAACATGACCCACATTTCTGATATGTTTCAACCAATCAGATTTATTTCATTGAAAAAAAAAATCTGCAGTTTTTGCAGTTTGCAGCTTCTGTCAAATGTTTCATGTCGCTCAGACGATGCAAAACATCTGAAACTGAACACAACAAACATGGTTAAAAACACGCTTGACAAACGGTTTGTGGCCAAGTTTTTTTTTTCAGGCCCATGCTCGCGACCCACCAGTTGAGAATCACTGTCTTAAAGCTTTACATGTAGAACTTACTTGAACTTAGTACCAATTGAAGACAAAAATAACACTTTTGATAACCCATTAGCTCCCATTAAAAGCAGCTAAAGTTAGCATTGAAGTACTACCTAGCTAACAAAACAATGTTTGTTATGCGATTTAAAAGGCTTAAATGAATTCTGAAATATCCACCTACATCGTGGACTGAGTCATTAAAACCTGGAAGTAAATAAAACACTGGAACTTTTAAAAAAAATGTTTCAGGAAACAGTATCAAATGGTAATGTTAGCTAGGAGGTGGTTGAATGCTAACGTTAGCTGATGTTAAATTGTGGCTAAGTGGTTTCGAATAGCTTGAAAATTGACTAATTTCCCTCCTAAGTTCAACTATACATTTAATTAAAAGTTGCTTATCAACCTGGAAACTATGAAATGTAAACCATTGGTCAGAATTGTAAATACAATTGGAACACAGGTGTATGAAATCAGCAGTATTTTTACTCCCCACCATTAGCTTAATGTCAGAGGAAAATGGCCTCTGTGAGAATGTTGAATCGTTTGTGTTGCAGTCTTCACTTGATTTTGATAATACTTGCTGTTTAAGGACCACCGTTGAACTGCATTACTTTAAACAATGCCCCAGCTTCCACTTATGTTAGGGTTTCTTAAAGAGTGTATGTTACCTCTTGCTGTACCTGAAGTGAAGGCATGTTAGCATCGTTGCGCTAGGCTACATATCTTGTCCATTCCATCTGCTTCTATTAATGTGCAAAGGTGACTGTCCACGGAGTCAAACAATCTTTACAATTCAAGCTTTCTACCTTACCTTTTCAATGAAGGCTTTGCTTGAATGTTCGGACTAACGGTGCAAACTGCTACAACTCGTGTCTTTTTTTTCTCCTTTCTTCCAAAGACCAGTGGCATTTACTTGTTTTATTATTGTTAGTGCCAATGCAGCAGGAAACGAAGACTGTGACTGGACAAATCTAAGCTGAAAAGGTGGCATTGTACAGACTCCATGGGTGTATTTTCTTACTTGTTTTCCATTTCAAATCCTGAGCTAAATTTAATGTGCTGATTTTAATCGGACTTGAATTTGAACGCACCATGAGGTAACCCTTAAAAAAAGAGCATCATGCCAGTTTTTGCACAATTCTTTCTGAGTGTTGATCAGTGCTGTTACGTTCTTTGTTTCGCCATCGATTACTTGACCATGACATGTATTAGGTTTCTCGACAGATAGAACCTCAGAAACATGTAAATACTTGAAGGATTTTTTTCAGATACTGTAAGTCCATCTCAAACAGATTTATGTATCAATCTGAAGAAAAAAACAAGATGAATGTCTGCCGGATGGTGTTGCCATGGAAATGCAGTGTGCACAGTACAGTGTGTGCTCATCAATCAAAAACCTTCTCCCTTCTGGAGGGACAACGTCAAAAACAAAAATACTCTGAAATAATGCAATCAAACTGAAGTCGGTATGAATGTAACGTCTGTACGAAGAAAAAAAAAAAGGCTTCAGTCTAATATAAATATGTTAACAATGTATGTACATGCTTATCAACATGGCTTCAAAAGCTACCAAAAGACCCTGATTAAAGGCACCTTTGTTGCAGCGAATGCACAGCATGTGAAGCGTTGGGTTTGACGCTCCACTTCCAGGAGGCGGTGTAGTGTATCTAGCATTTACAGACAATGAGCTCCAAGCAGTGTTATGGTTCTGATATTTGTGCTGTATAGCAAATTGAATGAAAAAAAGTGAATCGTCATCTTTTTATTTGTATCCTGTGTATTTGTTCAACGTGTTTTAATAAATCTTCTGGACAACAGTATGACATCATTGTGTTCTTATTCTTCCTGTAGTCAGCCTGAAACGGCACGCACAGGAATACTTTAATCCTAATTTGAAGAGGCTTCAGATTGAATTAATGTAATTGACTTTCTTGACTTGACCTCGCATGTTGCTCTGTGTTTGCCTCGCAGCTTCCTCCTGCGCTGAATGTCACAATCTGCGGCACCCTAAATGTGATTAGAGGCCGAAATGAAGACACTGGTGAAGTCAGCAAAGGACAAAGACAAGTCAGCAAAGGACAAAAATAGCTGACAGAAGACATTCACAGAGCAGTCTACGACTAGATACATATAATGTATTTATAAATGATACTTAGATTATGAATGAAAGGGTTAATCAAACCACTAAACTATCATTTAGTGTTGTAGTACTCGAAATCGGTATCGAGACCACTTTTTGGAGGTCTTGTCTCAGACTGGGCGGACTCCCGATTTTAAATCAAGACCAGTCAAGACCACCACTGAAAGGTTATTTTTCCACATAATTCTGTGATTATAGGGAAAACGTCTCTTTGCAAAAGAACAAATAACTTGAATTCAATTTGTAGTTTGATTTTACGGCCTCAACCTTCCCAGTGTTACGGTCTAAGTGAGGGACTGCCCACTGCCCAGATAATGATTTATCTTGGTCTTGGTCTGGCCTCTGTCTTGATACCTAAATGTCTTGGTCTTGTCTCGGACTTGATCCCTAAATGTCTTGGACTCGACTTGGTTTGGATCCCTAAATGTCTTGGTCTTGTCTCGTTCTCGGAGCACTCTGCAGGTCTCCAGATGTCTTGGTCTCAGTTTGTGTGGTCTGGACTACAACACCACTGTCCTTGCGTGACCACACCCTGTAAGACAGATTTCACGTTTTGCTGTGAGCTCAATGAGGATTAAATATGTCTTAACTATTTGGAAATTCAGTTTATGAATCATTTAAGCCTGATGTTCATGTCTGAGTTTTGTTTTATACTTGACTGCAAATTAAATTCCACTTGGGAACAAAACAGTGAGTTTGAAATTAAAGACAGGAAGCTTTGGCAAAACTCAATAAACGACTGAGATTAAAAATACAACAGATTAATGTTGAAGAAAGTCAAACTTAAACCCTCATAATGAACCAAACTGAAGCTCAGAGGGTTTTAGAAAAACAGAGCCTTATTCCAACCCCATCATTTTTAGGGTGTTAGGGATTACTTCTTGCTTTTTATGCACGAGTAAAACCAGAGTGCTTATTTCATATTTTTTGTGAAGTACAGGCGCCTGATAAAACTGCAATTAAATTCACTGTGTTCAGTTTTTTAAAAATATTTATTCTTTTTGGGCGTTCCTTTATTTAAAAGGTTTTATTCATTTGACATCCCTTTGTTCTTTGATAAAACTGTGAAGACAATTTTCTGAAACCTGACAGCGTTAGAGACCTCTCAGCACTTTATTACTCAAACAAGCTCTTGTGGAAGGTGAATCCACATTTAGATTAAGATGGGTTCTTCTATTTTAGGCTTTGGTAGAGAAACCATCCAGTGGTGACGAGAAAACGTACCACTATCTCCTCACACAGAAATACGAGGGTTCTGAAGGTAAACTTTATTATTCTTAATTTCTCTTTTTGTCATCGCAGCCGTAGAAAAAATGGATGTAGGATCTTTGAAAGAGTTTAGTTGAGACCCTCTTCTGTAAGTGCTAGTTTTTATTTTCTGATAAGCAGAATGTTAATCCCACCTCTCCACACACTCAGCTCCAGTCTCAAATAAAGACAGACTTCTGCTCGTTCAAGGATTACCACGACGAGGGCGACAGTAGCTCAGTCTGTAGGGACTTTGGTTGGGAACCGGAGGGTCGCCGGTGTGGATCTAGTCTGGAAATTGGTCTGGTAGCTGGAGAAGTGCCGTTTCACTTCCTGAGTCTTGCCGTGGTGCGCTTGAGCAAGGCACCGAAAACCCCGACTGCTCGGGCACTCTTTCATGTGCAGACCCTCATTCTAACATCTCTTCATTAGTGCATGTTGTGTGTGTGTATTTCAGCCCATGTGATTAATAAAGGATATCTTCTTCTTCTTACAATGTTTGTCTCTGATAAACAAATCATATACTGTATACAAATTCCTCAAATCAACACACGTAAGCCAGATTAATGTGTATACCAACTGAAAGTAAAACCAAGTTTTAAAAAAGGAAGAATGTGCAACACTTTACACATAAATACAGTAGAAATCAAGTATATCCTCTGTAAATGTCTCTCTGAGTCATGACTGTCTACAATGAGTGAGAAGCACCAGCTGTACTGTTGTTGGAGCCATGTTTACATGGACGGGATGGCCTTGCGTACAAAGAGGCATGACAGGAAAAAAAATGATGCGGAAGTAGCGGACGGAGCAACAGAGTCGGCTGTACGATGCTATAATAAGAATATTTGCCACTCTCCCATTGGCTCGAGGTGAATTCTCCAGATTATATCCTGCTGCGTTCTCACATCAGCTCACTGGGACTTGCTGCGGAAAAAATACTAGGGGTCTGGCAGGAGAAACATTCAGCTCCTCCTGGAAATATCCTGAGTTTTCTGCAGGTGTGAAAGCCCAAATGTCTTCTTGTTTATTGCTACATTGTGTGCAATAAATAAAATGCTTTGTTAACAAACTTTATGATTTCTAATGGGCAAAAAAGGAGAGAATAACTAATAGAAACACAAAGTTAAAAGGCCTGTTGGAAAAGATTGTGTGCTTGTTTAATGTTTTGTCTTTCTATGTTTGCTTTAAAGGAGTGAGGAAGATGGTGGTGGTGGAAAATCTCCTGTATGTTCTTGACAGTGAGGTGAGTTCTCTGCTCTTGCTTAAAGCTGTGATACACATCTAGACAAGTATTTGAGCCTTTTTTTGTCGTCTTTTCTTCTGCGTAAGGATACCCTGAGTCTTTGGGACCTTCACTTCCTGGTCATGATTCACTGTGGGCCCGATCTGGCCTTTCATGAACTCACCACAGAGTGCAGCTCTGCCTCCAGGGTGGCCTATGTATCAGTGTTTTAAAACATACAGCTCTGATTTATACAGAGAAATGGGACTCAAATAATGATGAAATATCTGTTTCACAGCCAAGACAAAAGCCACATGAGGATGATTACACTGACCAAACAAGACGACTGTCAGGTATTTGTACAAACGCTTTTAAAGAACTGTGATATGGGATTTTCACGAGGATGTTCGGAACTCAACATAAAGCTTTATGATTTTCAGATCAACTCACTGCAAATACGATTCCTGCCCTCGATGACTGTTTGTTACTCTCTGGATGTGTCTTCAGTCTCCTGTCTCGGTCAGACAAAAATAAACATGGAAAACAATCAACACTTATTACAGTGGTAAATGGATCTTGCGTGCATTAAATGTAAAGATTTCTGCACATTTAAGTAACATATTTTAGTCCTTCTGATTTCGCACACCATATAGTGCCAACATGCTCCTCCTCAAAAACGTCACTTAATAAATCCTTCAAACGGGAGCTTCTCGTGCAGATCTTGTTTTTGCTTGCCTGTTCAATAACTACTCAAGAATGTGAAAGTTTTAACATACTAAGTAGTCTTTGTTTTTCTTTTTTCTTTCTCAACAATAGTCGAAGAGAGCCTATCTCTTCTGTCGTCGTCAAATGCTTCACAGAGGCTTTGCCCGAGAACAGGTACTTAACTTTATTTTCTTTATTATGGATGTATTTCTATGTTTCTTCTATATTTTTAGTAATATTTTGTGTTCACACTATATTATAAAATGCCCATTGTTTCACAAATGCTCATCTTCTCTCTCCAGACCCAATCATAAAACAATTAAAAAATATATTATTTAAATTAGTAGGCTATTTTTCTTTTTTTGCATGTGGAGAATATACTATTTTGCCTTTCATCAAATGAATCACATGTACTGCTTTAATTCAATGTGCTAACATTTAATCTCCTCTGTGTACTTGCAACATTTTCTTTTTAAATCCCGCCAATCAACCAGCAGTTCATCCAGCTGACTCAAGTACAACATGAACAGACAAGCTCACACGGAAGTGTTCTCAGACAGCGTTACCCCTAATTCCTTCTGTTCAGCCCACTTTTCCTGATAATCTCCCCCGATTGGTACAAACACCTCCTACAAGGCTTCTCATTGGCTGCATGCTTGATTTTGCCACTCTGCTATTGGCTGGCTGCGTGTGAGAGCCCTCACCCTGCTTTGTGCTGCTTGTCTGGGCAGCAGCAGGGGTCTGGGAGAGTGGGGAGGAGACCCAAAAGAAAAGGACAGAATGAGAGAGTGGAGGGACTGAGGGGTTGAAAGGACCCATGTTAAAAAAGAGAGGGGACAGAGAGGGGGAGATAGAGGGAGGAACACAAGCAGAGGAGCAGACAGAGGCTGAGAGGGAAAAGGGGGAGGGAGCAAAAAGGGTTACCTCATCTAGAGCTGCCAGTGCACACGGTGCAGGAGGAGAAGTTGTGGGAAAGTAAACAGCAGAGGAGAATTCCAATCTGTTTCAGCTACTAGCAGCCCTCGCAGGAGACCATAAAGATGAGTGAGCTGGAGCCGGCCGTGTAGTGAAAACAGAGAGTTTATGGGAGGATTAAAGGGTCACCAGGGAGTGCCTGAAGCTTCTCGGAGGACACACTACTGAGGACAAGGAGGTGAGAGCCGTTTATGCTTGTTGTCCTGGAAACACTTTCCCCTCTTTCCTTCCTGTATTCTCTATCCTCCTCTTCCTTCCTCTCTCTCTGAGCACGGTTAGCATGTTGCAAAGACAGCAGCTTTGTCCATTGATGGAGTGGAGAATGGGGGGGGGGGGTTGGTGGGAGTGCTGGTTTGTGCCTCTGTCCAACAGCTCACAGAGAGGACAAGAGAAAGGCAGAGGAGGAGAGGATGGGAAACAGAAGGTACACGTGTGGCCCTTTTTTTTTTTTTGGCAGAGCACACACCACACATGGACGATTAAACCTGAGCGAGCCGGGGCTAAAGAAGCGTGAGGCCTTGTTGTGATAGCAGCAGATCCTGAGACACAGACACCAGGAAGGATGAGGGAGCGATTGGCGGATCATCTCAGAAACACACCTCTGGCCGGCTGCACTGCTCCACCACATCCTCGGGCTATAAAAAGAGATTCCCTGGCCTCAACAGTTCCAGTTTTGACGGTTGCCTCCCGGAGTACAATAGCCCCTCCCAGGATGGATTTCACGCTGCCTCTGTACTCTGAACAGAAAAGAGGGGGGAGAAGGGACCTCTGACCAAGTCATTTGCATTTTAAGCTAGGGCACTGTTTCTGCCTCACTAGCCGGATGTCCAAGTGCCTCCCCCCCTCCAGCTCCATGGACTCACTGTATCAGATTTTTTTCTCCTTAGTCACAGTGCAGCACTTCAACCAGACATTTACAATCCTTGCATGCATGGCCCGAAGCTACCACAAAGACTCCACTATCAATGGGAACTCTCTCCTTTTGCCACACATTCACCCACCAAAACTTGCTCTCATGCAATCGTATGTACACATGCAAGGGCCTTGGTGCTCAAGTACACAATCAGTCATTTGATACTGGTGACACGCCTGCCAAATGTTTACTGGTGGGCTACATTACACACTGTCTGCATTCCCCTGGGAGTGTTAGATAATTAACTATAGAAGGACAAAGTCAGGGGAAGTATTTAGTTGTCACACTTGCATCATGGCAGTGAAACACGACATGTCTAATTTATTGACAGCTCTTCTGATGTCATTGTCCAGGGCAAACATATCCCAATCACACTTGTCAGTAATGGTGGGAAAAACTTGATAAGGCATTCAATCCATTTTTGTTGTTGGCTACACTCTATTGATGCACAGACCCGCAGTGCGTACATGGACTTGAGCATCCTGGTTTTGATCGTGTATTGTTAAATGTCCTGTTTTTGTGTTTGTGCATGTACATCCGGATTTCAGAAACCAGGAAAAGCCATTATCTGGATTTTGAGAAACCAGATTTTGCTACCTGGAGAACTCCGAAAGAAAACGGGGTACTGTGGCATGTATACGCTTGAACCCGGTTTCTGATAGCTACTGACCACCTGCACAGGTGTGGCTTCAACCAAGTGCTGTGTCAGTGTCTCACTTCTGGAGCGATGAAAAAACTGAGTTTTGTCCTTCGGCAATCAAAGAACTAGATGTAGTTTGAAGTTTGGATGGGAAAAAGCTTTGAAATGTTGACCTACTCAAGTCTGTGGTGAACAGACAGTTTCCCAACAAGTATGGTTTGTGTTGTAAAAAATAAACATTGCAGGCGCCTGCGCAAATAAGATGCACTAATCAGAAACTGTGATACCAGTATTTATAATGTGCACAGGGATAAAAATAACCAGACCCTGTATTCACAAACATTCTGAGAATCCTCTGAGAGACCTCCAAACTTTGCTTTAAAAAAATCCTAGCAAGGAGTCTTAGCTTAGGAGAAAAACTTTTATCTTAGTGAGGAGGTGTTGTTGACCCTCTAACTATGACACATTTTTTTCAGAAGCTGTGATTGGTTAATCCAACAAAATTTTGAAAAATCATAGAATATAGTCAGACAGTTTGTAATTATGAACACTATGAAATCGGCATCTCTGTGTGATGAATTGCAAGACAAACTTTAAAAGTATCCTACCAAATGTTTGAAATCACATGCCCAATTGCGCAGCAGCTTCTTCACATGATCGTCACATCAGCAGGTGGGGAGGCTTAATTAGCGATTGGATGCACCTGTGGAGGTAACCACATGTGGAGAAACTCAACATGCATGTCTCACTTTGCACTGAGAAAACTCCACGATGGATTGAAATGTCTGCGTAGATATTTTTTTGTCTGGTGTTTGGAGAGCTTGAGAAACTCTTCATCCTGTTAAAAGTCCTCCTCACTACTCCTCACAGTTTCACACCTGAGGAGCTCTCTTAAGGGCTTACACGCTTTGTGAATAGCTTTCATCTTTACGAGGATCTAGCCTTAACTTTTAGGGGAAACCATTGTTCTTAGAGTTTTCTTAGAATTTTGTCACAAGGAGAAACTCTTGGACTTTGTGAATATGGCCCCAGGTTTCTCTTTGTGCATGTAAACACCATGTCCCAAATATGATCAAAACCAGGATAAGGCTCATAACAGGGATACTCAAATCCATGTAATGTCCACTCCCTAAATAGTTCTGGTAATATTGCATTGAAACATGACACTTTTAGGTACTTATACTTATCAGTCTATGGGACATTATTGAGGTTGCTGTGGCACAGTTGGTAGAGTCATTGTCTCTCAACCGGAAGGTCGGCAGTTCAATCCCCAGCTCCTGCAGCAACAAAGCAAATGGCTTCAACAAAAGCACACTAATCAAGATTTCGATGAGACTAGGGATGTTCCAAGGTGAGTAATTAAAATAGAACAAATATACTAAATAAATTCAGATTTGTTGGCTTTTCTATATAAAGAAAAACACGTAGAAAATAGTCAAAAATAACAACAGTTTATTTAACGAGACTAAACAGGATCCAAGCGTCTGTCAAATTGGTTTGCTGAGTTTGGCTAACATTAGTCTGCTAGTACCAGCGGCTGTGCCTCAGTGGTAGAGTCAGTCGTCTCTCAACCAGAAGGTCGATGGTTCGATCCCCAGCTCCTGCAGCAACATGTCCGATGTGTCCTTGGGCAAGACACCTAACCCCAAGTTGCTCCTGCTGCTTCGTTGGTGGTGTTTGAATGTGCATGAATGGGATTAGTTACTTCTGATGGTCACTTCACACAGGAGCCTCCACCATCAGTGTGTGAATGTGTAGGTGTGACCTGCTGTGTCAAAGCGCTTTCAGTAGTCAGAAGACTTGAAAATAACTATACAAGCTCAAGTCCATTTACCATTTATACTGCTGAGTCAGCCTCTAGTGAGGTCAGATTAAGGTTACGATGGAGGCGTCATTATTAAACGTTAATCTTTGTACCCGTTGTTATTGCACAAGTTGGATTACACATTTGATTTATTCTAAATAAATGTGATGAAGTGTCTTGTTGTCCTATTAGGAGAAAACAGACTGATGTTTTTACCATTCACTTACATCATTAGAAGTTATAAAAAAGAAGTAAGTCACATCATAATACTCAGCATTGAACAAACTGTTTAAAAATCACATGTTGTATCAGGACTAAACTCTCAGGGCATTTCTTACTGCTACCTCTACTGTTTCCAGTCCTAACCCCTCATCATTCACCAACCCCACATCTTGAGCTTACATGTAATTGTGGGAAGATTTGCTTTGGCAGACGTTTAAAGAAAAGTACAATTTGAATTCAGGAGTATATTTTCACAATGTGATGTCTGATTTGACAGACACCTCAAAAGGTTCAGCTGCGTTTCTTTTACAATGAGAGAGAAAGCTGGTTTGATACCTGTAGAATGGCTGACATCTTATCAAACACAATGACTGACGCCAAAGGCAACAACCGACTGTGTGAGCGTGCTGCATCAAATAACGACATTTTAACACACTGTTTACATCAGACCTTTTAGATCTTTGTCGCTGTAACTCACACAGTTCTTCTGTTAGAGGACGTCATAGATGTGGTCCTTGAAGTTATGGATGAGGGAACTCACATCTTCCACACACTCAGAGGAAACTTCATACTGGAGCTTTGATTCATTTCAGGTGTGTTACGAGTGTTTTCTCATACTTGATCTTATTGGAGGTGAAAGATAAAGTTATTGAGTTGGGCTATGGGAGTGAGGCTCTTTGGTTCTCAAACTAGTTCATTGGTGAACTATTAAGAACAGCTAGCAGAATAAAAGCATCATCGTGTGTACAAATGTTCTCATCAATATACTGATGTTCACATACAGGGGACTTCAAGTGTCAAAGGATTAAATAAGGAAGTCTGCAATTGGTGTATAAGGTCGTCTGTGGCTCTGGAGGAATGCAAGAGTGAGACTAAAGCAGTGAGGACGACTTGGCTTGAGATTTCAATCTTGAGAGTTTAATTAATTATATATATGGGCATGTAACAGGCATCATCTGACTCATACTTTGGTCTAAATGGACTGATTTAACACTGATAAAAGATCATGATCCCATTCTCTCTTGAAGTAGTCTGATCTGTTATCAGAATTCCACTTGTGCTGGGTCTATCTTCTATTGAATTGAATTCTGTGCCAGTTTGAGGATTGTCCAAGCGACAACCTCTGGTGTTCAAAAATGCAGTAGTGCAAAATCCAGCAGTACTTCAAGTGTCTGCTAGAGGCTGGCTCCAAGAGTCCGAGAAGTCACATTCACAAAAGCCGTTTTTACAGCAGAAATTAGCATGTTTACAGCCTGGTACAAAAAAATGAAATAGGCCTGATTAGTTATTGTCCTCATGGGCACACACTGTACATTTTTTAGTAATGCATCCATTTTCATTTTATACAAAGTTAGGTGCAAGTCTGACCTGTTTGCACGGCAGGCGCAGTGTAGCTGTTTGTCAGTACGCTTAAAACTCGCCTCCGCTCCAGCTCTTGAAAGTTGGCTGAAAGTGAGGCTGTGGCGGGATTTCCAGCATGGAGCCTCCGGAGCCCCCTGCAGTAACAGATGGGTGACGTCACTCGGGATTCGTCCATTAATATTTACAGTCTTTGGAGTTGTCCCAGTAATGATAGACCTTCAGAATGTAGTTCATATATAACAGCTTATCTTTCTAACATAAAGTTTCAGTCTGTATACTTGCATACATCTAAAGTTAAGATTAGAAAAAGTGACAAAAATGATGCCCTCATCCTCTCTAGAAAACTCTCAGAATGTATGAAATAGATGGACAGTCAAAATTAAAGAAATGGGAATGATTAGTCATGTATGTCGTCTTGCTTTTTGGCCATCAATAGAATATTTTGCAGCCTGTTTTCATCTTTGCTTTTCAAACTTATGAGATATCCAAATCACTCACATATAATTAACATAATAAGATGATGGTAGTTCACAGTCACTGTTGCTTTTAAGCCCCTAATTTTCCACCTCCTTTCTCATGGAAAACCAGTTTCTGTAAAACATAGATTTGTACCCGTATACTCTGATTTGCGAGTTTAGATCTGCATACTGACTGAAAACAAGTTGCTTGATGAGCTGCTACATCCATCTACGTGGAGTAGGAATATCTTTACTGTTCAGTATTTTAAAACATTTTCAAATTCAGGAGGGGAAGTTTAGGTTGCTGAGAGTTTTGCAATCCAGAAACTCTGAGTCATAATATAACCGCCTTGCGTTACAGGTTTTATTAGTCATCTTCGACTCGTCAAAGGCTGAAAACTGTGGGGAGAGCTACTAAAAGACTTGACCTTCCTTGTATCCATTTTAAATGTATTTTCTTGACTTACTAAAGCCAGTGCTCTATTGTGCTGTGTGCAGACATGGCAGATGGCAGGTCCCATTGTGTCCTTGACTAAGGTGACACCAGCAGCACATCACTGCTGCTGTGGACTGACACCAAAGGAGCTGCTCTCTACCACAGAGGGCACATGAAGGCCAGACAGAATCTCACATTATTAATAAATACCTGTCTGAACAATGCTAACCTGGAGGAAGGTGAGAATAGACTGTGTGTCAAATATGCACAGAAAACCCTCTTATTATGTTGTGTTTACACTGATTGCATATTCCGCATGGCCTTCGGCGAAACAGTCACCAGAAATTAATTTAAAGTGAATTTTTAAATATTCATAATGATTATAATATATAATGCAACAGTCTTCGCTTCTTCAGAGTTTTAGCATTTTGATCGGGCAAAATTATGTTCAAGTGAAAGCAAAGGAACCAAATGTCTGAGAACATCTTCTCAATCAGATCTTGATGTGTTTCAACAGCCTAAAGGAAGACATATTCCTTCAGTTCTCAAAGAGCTTCCAGTCTCCTATAAATGGCACAGTCACAACATTAGTATCTCTTGATGGGGAAGTCCTCCAGGAAGCTGAAGAAGGAAGGAGCGCCAGAGGCAGAATCGACGTCTCTGCCTGGCACTGTTTGTTGTCGTCAATGGCTGACTGGTCTCTTGTTGTCTGCCGAGTGTTTGAATGTCGTTTTCTGTTAAAGAAGAGCCTTAAGAAGCAGTTCTCTCAGTGACTTTCTGTTCGGTTTCCAAATGGTGTTTATTCAGTCGTCACCAGCTGCTGCTGCTATCCACCATTGTCTATTGATACACCCGAATGCAACTGACCAATGGCTGCAAAGGTTGTCTGCAGTTGGTCAAACATTCCATCAATCCATGATCTTTACTGCTTTTCTTGTTTGGGGTCGCTGGGGGGCTGAAGCTGATACCAGCTGTCATTGGGCGAGAGTTGGTGTATACCCTGGTTCAGTCAATCACAGGGCTGATTTAGCCACACTCACATTCACATTAACAGACAATTAAGAGTCACCAATTAACCTAACAAGCAAAAACTTTGGACTGTGGGATGAAGCCGGAGTACCCGGAGAGAACCCATGCATGCACGGGGAGAAACTCCAGACGGAAAGGGCCTTGCCCGACCCTGGGATTTGAACCAGGGACGTCTTCACTGTGAGGCAAAAGCGCCAACCTTTGCACCATCGTGCAGCCCTGGTCAAACATTGCACACTGTAAATCAGTGGCTCGAACTAAATATCCAGGCAAGCTGATCTGCAAAATCCAGGACAAAAGCTTCGTTTTGGAAACCCCTTTTTTCATCTGATTGTAAACTACGTCACTCAATTTGAGATTTTAAAGCGCATTACATTTCCGACCTCCCTACTGATTTGCAAAATGGAATAAAGTACCACAGGGACCTGAGAAGTATTGGAGATATGAATTAAATGCCGACTATCCAAAATAACTATGTCAGTTCAAGACTTGTTGTAGTCGTAAAAGTGGAGGAAAAATATAAGACAACCCGAAATCCAAGAAGTTTTTCATAAAAAAAAAAAAAAAACAACAACATGTTTTTCCTGCAAGCTGTCACACTGCAAACGTTTGTCCTTGTGTCCCTCAGATCACCTGTGAAAATGCGAACATGTCAGTCTTTCCGCTGTACAACATCCCTCCCTTCATTACCACATTCGGTCCACGTTTTCACAGCTCTATGTAGGTCAGGGACAGGGTGTGTAGGAGTTGGTTTCATCTCTATTCTGTGATGTATCTTATTTTCCCCTCAAGAATAGCTTTCACACAGTGCTCCACTCTCGGGGCTCTTTATTTTTCTAAGCCGGAGTCTGTTTGATGGCTTGTCCAAATGCCTTCCCTTCAAAGACGGTTGCCTAGAGTACCTGTCATTTTGATTCTGAGAAGGACCTTTTTTTTTTTTTTGCGAGAAACTTTTTGGGTTTCTGTTTAAGTATTAGTGTGAGGAAATGGATCTATTTAAGGTATCAGCCAACCTGCTGGAGGAAACGAGGTGGAAATCTTAACATCTAATAATAAACTGAACCTCCATTTGCTCCAGTTAGCTATCAAGAATGATTATTGAGTCAATGGCAATGACATTTAATGAAATTATACACCAATGATTCTTTTTGTTTTCCTCAAGTGAGTGTGCTGCTTTCTTTGGACAAAATCCTCCATTTCCCACCCTTTACATGATCTGTAGAAAGCCTGAACAGCCAAGGCCCAAATGACCTTAGAGCTAATCAGTGCTGCAGTGACGAATGTAGAAACAATGCTTTCTTAGGACCAAACTGAAGTTTTTCCCTCCACAAAAGAGTCATTGTTTAATGGACCAACGCGTGGCCAACTGTGGAAACTGTGTTTGGTGCAGAGGAGGCTGCTGGGTCCAAAGGCTGCAGTGGCATATCATAGTTGTAAACAGGCCGAAGATTGGTTTCCAAACAAAGCAGAAGACTTATAGTCTATAATTTTCTTAAAGGGATGGTTTAAATTATGCTTCCCCTTTCATTTGTTCTCCGTCTGCAGCTACTACGTCTTCTAGTTGACTGAAATGTTCATGTGAACAGCATTTCATTTTATTTGTTTTTATGGGTTATCTTTTCAATAAACCCCCAACCTGAACAGTTTTCATTGAGCTTTTGTAGCACAATACAGTATGCAGCATGTGTAGGGGCATAGGGAAGCTCCAAGAGACTCATTTCACCATCGATTAGACACACACTTAAATATAGACGAAAGTTAAGGAAAAACTCAGAAAACACTCACAATCGAGCAAAATTGATCAAACACAGCGAAACACAGGATCACATTGTGTGCAGGTAAACAATGGTGATGGTTTGCTGAATGTGGCTAACGTTAGCAGTGCTAACAGCACCAGCCTTCGATCCTCTGGAGTGGTTCTATGACAGGTTAACCTGACACGGCCTACACACAACTTTGTCTCCATCTTCTTGATCAAAATCCTCCCGACTGAATGTGACGCCATCCCTTCAATGTGCTGGTTTACATCCTGGTAGTAGAGCGGCAGTAGCCATTAACTGGAGCGACAGCCCCGTCTAGTGGCAGCCTAAACGCAACATGGGCAGGAGGTTTGCATCAGGGCCTTCTCCAGTGCCTTCAAGAAATCCCTAAAAACTCATCTCTTCTACATCTCCTACAGCCATAACAAACTATATTCTCATCCTCCTTCTTTTACATTATTTCTTCTTTTTATAATTTCCACAGTTTAGTTTTGTTGTTATTCTTTGTTAAGTGTCTTTGAGTAGTCAGAAAAGTGCTTTATAAGTCTAATGTGGTTTTATTTTTACTTTCTTTTAAGGAGATAATTTAGGTTAGTTCTGCTTCAAACTATGTCCACATTATTACATCACTTAGCGTCTGTGTCAGTACTCTTACCGGCTCCTGAGCCCTGCTGTCTGTCATCTCCTGTAGTTTTAAAACCTTAACTGATCATAGGTAACACATCTCTATTCTTAAACTTCAGAAAAGCTTTTAACACCACCATGAGGCCATTCAGCATTCAAAGCCATTAATATCCCCGAACCACAGTGCCAAGAAAACCCAGTGTCCAAACTCAGCCGTCAGCAGTAAAAGATAACGAGAACCATAACTGACATCATGACATCCCTTGTATCCAGGTTACACAATTAGTGCTGACAGTGAATTTCACAATCCACCGGCAGCGTCTTTCTTTCAGAGCTGTTCCCCCCCCTGCGAAGCCGGCCCGTGTTCAGCCGCCTCCACTCCGTGCTCTCATTTTCCCAAAGGAGCCTGACAAAAAGCCCAATCAGGTCCAAGAATGTTCCAGCGCTGGGAGCAAGCTCTGAGCTAATCAAAATGCAAAGCAGATGCTGCTCAGGAGTGGCACACTAACATGTACAGAAACAGAGTCGTAGAAAATCCCCTCTTTGTGAAATAATGAAAGAACTGCTGTTTTCTGCAGCATTTAAATACCTCGAGGGCATCTTTGTCATGGAAAATTTCCATTTTATTTCAAACGTATGCTCGGAATAAATCTAATTTCCATGATTACACCTGTCAATTTACACGCTGAGCTTTCCGTTGAGTTTGTGTCTTGAAACCGAACCGCTGTAAAATCTAATTGTGTTTGCTAATGTTGCACTTTAAGTTTTTAATTAATACCTAAAACGTCTTGTCCTTTTGTACTCTGCTCACGTTCACTGATAAGACAAAGATGAAACGGAGACTCTCAGGTAATTGAGGTCTGTTCTGATTGGTCACGTGTTTTCATCAGTGTGTGTGTGTGTGTGTGGATATCTTAATTAATCTGCCAATAAGCCTCAACATCAGACTTTGATTTAACCAAGAGGCAACCTCCGTATTTTTTCCAGTGACCCGTCCGGCAGAGGAAAAATGGCCTTTGCTATAAACAGTGACATGTGAGACTACTCATGCACATTCAGTTAGTATATACTGGTCAATCAGAGACAGAGTAGGGAGGGTCATCCCTTCACCATCCTAAAACTTGCAGCAAACTACTGAATATAGTCAGTCAATCATTGGTGTGAATCAGAGCAGATAGAAGTGTGTATACTCTATGGCAGGGATGGGCAACTTTGGTCACAGCAAGGGCCACATTCATTTAATTCTCACTGCCAGGGGGCCAAATTGTAGCATACAAAAACAATTACGGTCGATTATGTCTCAATTTTAACTCAACATATACCAGTGATCAAATATTATTATGGACATATTTCTGGTTTTCATGATTTCATGGCAGATTTTGTCATGTTTTCTTCATGTTTCCAATTCATTGATATGTAAAAATTGGCCTGAGGGCCACGTTGAGGGTTGAATTGGGGCCGCATGTGGTCCCCGGGCTGCCAGTTGCCCACCCCTGCTCTATGGAGACTGAAAAATAAGTGGGTATACTCCGTTTACCTTCGCATTCCCTGCACTACACCACTGGTGTTATCCATAGTTAGGCGTTCAGCTGACCTGATTGACAGGTGGGAACGGTGTAGCAGTTTGACAAGACGCTTTAAAACCTGCCTCAGCTCCAGCTCTCAGCCTGTTGTGAGGTTGACTGAAAGTTAGGCTGAGACAGAGTTTCCAACATGACGGCCGCCTCTGTTGAGCCCCCTGCTGTAACAGATGGCTGACGTCATTCGTCCATTCATATTTACAGTCTATGGATTAAACAAACGGTCTCACTAATGGCCATATGTCATGTTTATATCCAGGATTATTCTCTGTTTATCTGTCCCTCTCCATCTGAAATAAGTGAATCGTTTTTTTTACATTATCTGAGTTATATTTCATGTCTGTTTGGAAACAGTTTTAAACAGATGCTCAATTTAGAGTGTTTATAGGCACTAAAGAAAACACCAAGTAGGGCCTTCACCTCATTCCCTGTAGTTATGAATGAGGTTTTTAGACCACATTAGTGCTGTAAACAAAGAATGATCATTGCCAGTGTAATTTAGCACAACACTGATTTCTTATCTGAAAGGTATTTTTTAACGTGGCTGATTTTGTTAAGCTGCTTTAGTTTGTTTTTAAGACCAGAGAGCATTCCAACCCAGAGACCTTTTTTGACCTTTTCCAAACATTTTCTAATCACACAAAGGGTGCCGGTCTAAATGTCAGCAGTCTGGAAAAGCACATGAAAGTGAGCAGCAATATTTCCTGAGTTCATGTAAAGTGCATCTTATTATCAGATCCAGGAGAGGGAAAAATGTTTCCAACCTGATGTTTGTACAGTCCTTTTTTTTTTTCTATCCTTTTAATTGGAAGTAGGGCGATATTTGAAGGGTTGCAAATCCCTAAAGAAAGACAAAACATCTCAACTTTCCCTTTCATCCGTTTAGGTATTATTCTTTATTTCATTAAAGCCTTCAGTTTTCTTATCTTCTCCTTAACCCAGTTCTGCTTCCATTGTGTTGTGAATCATTTTTACATTACAGGTGCTCCCTTCATATCACATGTTGTGTAAATGAATTACTCACACTTCAAATTTCTCTCTCTTATAGAGATTATGTCTACTGTGATGCCTCAGCAACCGCCAAAAGAGGACGAAGAGGAGGAAGATGAGGAGCAGGGGGAAGCGTTTTCCTTTGGCGACACTACAGACGAGGAGAAAACTCAGGAGGACGGTAAAGGGATCAGCTCTGACACTGTCAAGTGTGCCTCCTCAGAAAAGGAGGAGAAACCACAAACAGGCACTGATGGAAAACAACCAGTAAAAACTCCGCCCCCTGCTGGACAGGAGGGGAATGCCACCAAGGATGCAGCAGCACTTTCTACTGGAGGTAATACATTTCCTGGAGAAGTAGATTGATTTTAATGGAGATACCAGGGGAGGGGAGGGTATTTTCTTTTTTTACAAGAATCCCTCTGTGACATCACAAAGAGAGCAAATTTGAAACGGAGCATTTATCTCTGTGTTGTAAGACTTATGCAGACCACAAACAAAGAACTGGATGGGTTTATTTCACATTTTGTGGGTCAGTACCCAAATATATATTCAAAAACACTGTAACAGTGGATTTCTCATAATATGTCCCCTTTAAGAATAGAATTACTTTGAAAGTTATTAAAAGTTTCTCCATAACAGTGAAAAATAATCCGTTGCTTCTGCTCGTTTGTGCATTTAGAGCCACTGTGTGAGATTTTTTAAGCAGGTGAAATTGTAGTTTTAATCTTGAATTCTTGATGCAGCTATTTCTGATAAAACAAATAATGGACATGCAATATCTTCTAGGTAATTCCATCTATTCAATAGTTTATTGGTGACAAAGTATCTGAAGTTTTAAACATTAAGAGCCCTCATTTTTCTTCAGACTCGGTAGAAGCGTTTTCATTAGCCTGCGTAAATTCGACCTGCAAACAGTGTTTGACTCTAAAGTGTGTGTAGAGGAAATTTAAAGGTGGGTGCAAAATATGGCAGTGAGCATGTAGAAGTGATGTATGCCATTATGTTGAATTGTCCTGCGAGGTGCATGCAACTCTCGACAGGGATGCATTTCTCGACATAACACCGGTAGAGGTATTTATGTTTCTTTGGCCAACTTTTGCCACATTTTTCCCTTGAAGCTTAAACTGTGGGAAATCTAGCTAAAGTTTGTTAACCGTTAATGAAAACGTTGAGGGTAACCGCCTGGAAACAGTTACTGGGGTAACAAAATACTGCATGATACAAACATTGCAAACCAACTCTCAGTAAGACAGCAAACAAATGTGTCATCAGGCCAAATATGATCTACTGTAAAGTCCTGAAATATGTTGATTTATAGGTTGTTCAAAGTAGCTAAGCTAGCTTCACTGTAATGTTATCTTAAAGGTGCACTTTGGAGGTTTGGTAGAGAAATGTGAAAGTTGGAGAAATGTACAGATTCTGTGGTTTATGTTAATGTAAGAGTGAAAATGGGATATGTAAATAAGTTAGAAACATATGTTTATTATGTTCCCTCTCTATGCAGACATAACTTTAGTATGTTCTTAAATGATTGCTAAAATGTTGGTTACAAGTGTTTACAGTAATGTTAATATCCTGTTATTAGGTAGGCCACCTAGTGGGCGCTGTTCAGGCAGGAGTGAGCGGTGTAGTGAGGCAAGAGAAAAGAGGAGGAGAAGAAGAGAGGTTGGGAAATGTACGGTGCGTCAGAGAAGCTGACTAAAGTTATGAGAAAGACCCAGAACGTGTTTGGACTGATTTATTCCTTCACATACACCCACGTCGCTTACATTAATAACTATACACAAACTGTCCGCAGGGGAAATTGTGGTCCCTGTATCACTGTTTGAAGATGAAATGCTACGAAAGAAGTTATGGTGGGGAGCCCGCAACAGTGAAACTGTAACTCTCCCGGTAGCTTTTTTTTTTTTTTTTTAGCTCCAAACAGGGTTCAGGGACCCATTTTTTCCTTTGAATACATTTTGTGTATTTAGTTCAGACAATTTGTCACACTTCACCAACTTTCAAATGCCACTACCAAATCTACATAGTGCACCTTTAAGTTAGCCTTTAAGCTCCCAGCACAAGTATCTGAAGTAACCGTTCTAGTGTTTGATTAATTCAAGCGCTTCACATGTATCCTGTACCTGCTACCAGGCATAGCACTGACCCGTTATAACTGGGACTTTACATTAATCTGTTTTTGATAAACTTCCTCTTAGTCCCAAATGGATTGTTTCCTCTTAAAATCTGATCAGTTTCTGAAAAGCCCCTCGCTGTTTGAGGGACTTGAGCCGGTTGTCTGTTGTTTTAATCTCCTTTCAGCAGCATTTAATTATCGCTTCAGGCAGACAGGCAGAGGAGAGCAGAGTTAACTTAGCCCTTAATTGGATGAAGTTATGTAGATGTAGAGTATGATATATTTACTACCTGGCTAACGTTGCCAAACAGACACCAGTAATTACACGGCTAGGTAAAGAGGGAGATTTAGGTCTTAGAAAAGGTCTGTGGGACAAAATGAAGCGATTAGTGCTTAATTAAAAAGCTTCTTCTTTTTTTTTTACCAAGCCTGTGTGTGTGGTAATCCGTTAAGTGGGCTGTGGAGATGCGTAGGGAGACTTTTGGGTGTTGATAAAAGTGTTTAGAGGAGGTCTGTTATGTAATCCAGAGCTGAGAGCAGCTGAGATCTCTCCCTCTTCAGATGGCATTTTTACACGGTGGCAAGCAAAGGAAATTGATTTTGGCATTTGCTGAACAGCAGCTTCCTTTAATGAATTTACCTTTGAAAGTACATCTAGGACATTTTTTCAAGACGTGATGCCCAAACATTGCAAACTTTTTTTATTAATCAAGGAACAGGTTATGAGGATTCTGTGATTCATAAACACAAATAGTTTTTTTTTTTTTTCTGTCAAAAAGCAGATGCATTGAGTGCTGCATGGGTGTTGAAAAATATAAAAAGGAAAAAAAGAGCATAAAAGAAACATAAAACAAGAAGAAAGCTCACCAAAAAGAGATGCAAACTAACCTCGACGAGAAAGTCAAGTTAATGAGAGAGCCTCCGGAGCCCCCTGCAGGAACAGATGGGTGATGTCTCTCAGGTTTCTTACATTAATATTTAGTTATTTGGTGGCAGCGCCTGTGAGCGTTTTTGTGCGGGGAGACTACCTGGATTTTTCAGTATGCGTTTCCACCTGCGAGTTGAATAAAAGTCTCTGAACTGAGTAAACATCCTGTTTCTCATAGTTAACACAAACAAATAACCAGCTGGCAGAGTGAGTACATTAATAATCTTTCGGCTTAAACGTCTTCCATGTCAGACAGTTTAACTTGGTTTTTGAGAGTAGTATTTTCATTTTTACAGTTCTACACAAAAGCCGAGAAAATATGACCTTACCACAAAAAAGTCCCATTCCCTGAAATGTAAAGAAATTCTAACAAAGCTGTTGAACCATTTTTTTTTTAAATACGTCTGTTTGTCTCATGGTTGCTGTTTTTCTCATTTCGACAGATGTTCCAGTCAGTGAGTCATCCCCCTGCTGGTAAGTTTCCTCTTATTCCTACCTCAGTCTGGAGAAAATTAGCAAAATGGGTGTTGTTATTGTGTTATGTGTAATGATATCAGTGTGATGTCATTATGTCTGCGGTAATGTCATGCCTGCTCTCCATCCAAACATCCCCCCCCCCCTCGGCCCCCCTCGGCCCCCCCTGCTGTCAGATACTGTGATGTACATTTAGACTCCAGATGTCATGTCACATTCACAGTGATAAAAGTGAATGTTAAGTATACAGTGATGCTTCTGATGCAGTCTGCAGGGAAATCAAAGCGTTGCCTTATTCATGATGATGCATACAGTGTAATATGATTAGCCCATAAGCATATAAGCTCACTCTTTTATGCTGTGTTTGGATGAATTCAATTTTAAAAAAGTCAGCTCATCCAATAACAACAAACACGTTATCCCATATGAATCTGAAGGTAAAGAAACTGTTGATTTTCTCTGCGTTAAAATTAAGATTACTGTCTGGAAGATTTATCCTGCCTCTGCAACTCCATCGAGGTGAAAAAAATAAGCAACATATTTTTATGCTCGGAGCGCTGGGTAGTGACATTTTAAGAAGAATGATCAGCCCCGTCTCCTCACAGACGCAATAGATCTTTTTATACTGCGAGCATTTTAACTTTTTTTTATTGCCGCAAAGAAAGACAGGTGTAACTAAGAAAATTGATGCCTTGATTTTCGTTAACGGCCCCTCGAAGCCATAACAGTGAGGCGGCGTTAAAACAAAAGAGAGAATATAAAACAGGACACCTAAATGAGTGCAGTCACAACAACAACTTTTATGAGTTGCGCTCGTGCTTTCCCCTGCTGTGACAATTACAAAATGCCCGCCTTTGACTATTTTTAACAGAGGAAATAATCCAAATGTAAACTGCTAACTGTGAAATGTGCGTTTGTGGTTAATCAACTGGGACATCTGCCTCTGTTACGTTTTTTAAATGTCCTTGTTTGAGTGCTTCTTAGAGCACAAATGGCATTTCATTCATCTTCATTGGAGCTTTATGGATGGTGGCACAAATTAAAATGAATCACCCACTGAGGGTATTTTCTTTGATTTTAGTTGATCAGCTCTCTTCTCAACTCTCTGAGAGTGATCGCATCCTAACTTTAATCTTAGCTAAGGAGTGACAGTGGGACCAAACACACATTTTAAATTCCTTGCAGTACACAAATTCGTTTGACCTTCGACCTTAGCAGCTTTCACATCAGCCAGAATGACTGAAAACTCCTGTGTGAGTGTGCATAACATAGACTGAATGTTAGAGTTGTAAATCGCCTCTGTGTGAAGACAATAGAGGTGTCTTAAACCTGCAAACTTTCTTTTAGCCTGCAGAGGGAAACTCCACTGGTTGCCCCAAAAACTTTATCCTCTCATGTGTTAGTTTAAAGCAGCAATATGTGGCTCTGACACCTAGCGTTTAAAATTGGTACTGCAGTCCAAATTCAAAACATTAGAGAGCGCTGTCTCCCCCCCAGCATCTCCAATATTTATTCTAGTTTTACTACGTTTCTGCTCTTGGAGCTTGTTAGAAATATGAACATCCATATTCATATTCCCGCTGCTATACGAAGCAGCGGGAGCAAAAGGTTAAGTGTCTAGCCCAAGAACACATTGGACCTGAGGAGTTGGGGAGTTGATCCTGCCCCCGACCTTCCGGTTGAGAGACGACTTCCTCTACCAACTTTACAACCTCAAGCACTACTATCACCTGACGTCCCTGATGCCCAGCCTCCACCATCAGACTGCATTTATCACCATAATGTCTGAAATTGTTCCCGAAGCTTACACCCCTTCCCCTACAGTATTTTACCGTTTATTTTTTCTCTCCTATAGATGGATAATTCCTCTTTATTATTCTTGGTTGACTTTCATTGGCACATTTTGGTTTTCACACCAACAATGCATGCAACGCTTTGCAAGGCACCAAGAGTGAATGCTTTTAAATGGGGCCCCCTTAGGGAGGTTTTCTACTGTCATTTTTGGGCCGCTGCTGTGGTTTAAAGTTTGTGAGCCCTCAGGGGCCCCCTGCTGGTCTGGGCCCCAAGCAGTTGCCTGCCTTGCTCTGCCTCAGCCGCTAGGAAGTGTGGACAACAGGAACGCGAGGAACACAAAAGGAGAAATCCTTCCTGCATAATATCCCACTATATGTTCTTTTGTTAAGCGCTCTGAGATAACACCTATGAATTGACGCTATACAAATAATGATTGATTGATTGACAAACTGAGCCACAGCCTTTAAAATCGTAAATTCCACGATTACATTGTGAAGCATCTCGACATTAAACATGTTTTCTTTGATTAAAAGGTAAATCATCCAATAAGCGCAGCAGGGAGCTAATAGTTAGCCACTTAGCGCCACAGGTGGAACTAACGCTGATGTCAAACTGTGTGCCTGGATCAAGGAGCAATAATAAGAAAGGTAGTAAAAAGTACATTGTCATGGTTACGCATTTGTTTGATCTCTTGTATTAGGATGAAAGACGGAAACAGAGAGTATTCACAGGCACTGAAGTGACATCTTAAACCTTGTGGAGTTTAACAAAGACAACAGCTGAAAACACTGATGGAAACATTAAAAGCGAGCTGAAAAAATGTGGCTTGATGACGGTTGATGTGTATAGAGTTGGAGTCTGAACACTACTCCTGGCTGAGTAGGTGTATTAATAAAATGACGGCAGCCCTGGTGCAGTCAGACGGCATCTTTCATATAATCAAGAAGACAGTTTTGCTTCAAGGCCTCCTCCGCACAGTAAAGGATAATGTGATAGCTTATTGATTCCTCTAAAGGCGACTGTTTTCTCGCCTGCCCCCCCTCCACAGGGAGGTCGACAGTCAAAGTCACCTACAGAGCAGCAGCCCTGGAGCTGACAGACGCCTCAGATAGAGTTTTTTTTTTTACAAAGGATGCTTTAGCTCGCTGTCTGTGAGTTTGAACAAAGCTCTCTTTTGACAGCCTTCTCATGAAATGCCTTAGGTAATCAGAATCTCATCAGTCAGTATCAAACCAAATAGAACGAACACTGAAACATGGTTTCTAGCTAAGTGTTGAGCTTTGACATCTTCATACAGGGGAGATTTATTAGCATCTGTGTTCCTTCAACAGCTTGAACCACCTGATACACTGAAAGATCCATTTTCATGAATGAATGACCCACAGACTGTTACTTTTATATTGATATAATGTATAATATTATTATAGAGTCAGTGTTGCAGTGTTGAGACACAATATGAAGTCATTTCAAAGCTAAATATCAAAGGTCAACTTCTTCCAGATAAAAGCTGGGCAATTACTAGATCTCAATATGGGATCATCATGTGTTTTTGTTGAATGATGCTACTTCTTGGAAATGTTTCTTCATATGGATGGATGTAACACTTTGGTAGGAAATACGCACAGTAAGCTACAGTGTTGTAGTCAAGACCACACTAACCGTGACCAGAGTGCTCAGAGACCGAGACAAGACCAAGAGCAAGCACTTCAGTCAACAGAGGTCTGGAAGTCATGAGTGATAGTGACTGAGTTTAAGTTTGCTACAGCTTGACTCTGAAGTCTCAGAGAAACTGACTGATTGTGAATCTGATTAATGGTGTACAAAGAAATTAAAAAGAACAGAATTTAGTCTTTTGATTAAAGGGATTTATTGCTTTCCTTCCTCACATATTGTAGTAAATTAAGGTAGCTACCGTGACCGGCAACAGAAAGGAAAAATAGCGTAGGTTTTATGGGTCCAGCATGTGGTCCCCGGTGAACTGACAGGTCACATTCTGAGTCTCTGTTGTCATTTGATAGCCTTGATTACTTTTGGATTTTATTTTTTTTCCACGTGCTTAAACTGAGGGTGCAAAAATTTAAAATGAGGGTGCAATGCATCCTTGTGCACCCTGGTAGAACCGGGCCTGCCTAACGGTCTCTACAGTGCTATGCAGAAGTCAACTCTTGTAACCTAGCAACAGTTTGCGCCAGTGTGGAGCGCTCTGAAACTGAGGTTGTGGATGCTGCACGGGCAAAAACATGCCCTAAAAGTCTTTAAAGTTCTTTTAGCTCATTGGGACTTGACCTTCTCGGGCTCTTTTATTTATTTGCATATTCTGCAATAAGAGACTAAAACTTTAATTAATAAATTATACAAAAGTCGTACAGCAGTACATGCTATTGAACTGTCAGTACCTGCAGCCCTCCATTAATTTTTCTGGTCCAAATGTGAACACAATCCCTCTCTAAATAGACTCTGCTTTTAAAGACGCCCCCCCACCTGGGCATCTATTGTACTGTGGGAAGTGTGCTCAGAGACCTCGACTGGCAGTGGACTTTCCTGTGCTGAAAAGAGCGGGCTGCATTTGTGCACTGATTTGTGTGTGTGTGTGTGTGTTCATGTTCCATGTTTGTGTGCAATCGAGCCGCAGTGAGGTCTTGGCAATTTCTCCTGCTGGGAGATTTCTGCTGAGTACACATTTCCACTTCAGTTCAGTCAATAGTCTGCCTTTTAAAGAAGAACTATCAGCAGCACTTTCCACCATCGAGGAGTTAAGACTGTCAGCACATTGACCAGATCTGTCAGCAGTGATATTATATACGCATTACTTTGAGATTGTTATTGCAGAAAATATGACTTTTTCTTAACGCTAGAATGACAGGAACGTAAGCTCGTTACAGCTATTAGACTCAATCTCCTGAGAGTTTTCTATGCGCACACCACAGCAGTGTTTAATGCCAGCAGCATTCACTTCTTGTCGTCCATTTTGTACAACTTGAAAGATAGTTTTCATTAAATGCGACACACAAAGCCCCATGCAGCAACGGAATAAGACAAACACAATGGTTGCCATGCCGACACGGTTTGAATGTGTCTCTTTTTTTGCACACACAGCGCTGACCTTAGAGGACGTCACGCACCATCCTCTGAATGTGAAGTTTCAGTTCACCTTTTCATACTTTTTGCAGCTTTGCAGAACTCTTTTTTTTGTACTTTGGGAACAACTCATCTAATTTAGCTTACAGAACACTTTTTTTTTTTTATTGCACGCCGGCTTGTTTTGGAGACCCCTCACCTTGTACTCACCTCAGCTGGATGTGCTGGGAGAGAATAAGAAAAGGTGATACTGTAAAGCATTAAATGTACAGACTCTAACAAGAGGGCCTGAACCAAATAGTCTTTGTGCCGCTAATTGGAGTCTCTGAATGTACAGACGAACTTTGGGCAGCGGGGCCGCATTCATAGCAGCGAGGAGCGGGTTAGTTGTTTATGGAGGAGATTCATGACCCCGAGGACCAACGGAGCTCCATCAGTATGGTTGGCACAATGCTGGTGCGGATATAAAGATGCTCAAGAGAAACCAGAGGGCAAAACAAGTCGAGCTCTGGCAGGTAGAAGTGCCCTGGCACAGTAGCTGAAGGGAATGAGAACAGATGGACGTGTGAGATTTGCATTCAGGCAGCTTCGGCTTTAGGCTGTTCTTCGCCCCCGGGCTGTGTCATTTGCATTGAAAAATTATTCCTGCTTCTCTCCTTGAGCTATATGACTCACTGAGGCTTAAAGGCACAGATAAGTTGTGAAGGGGTGTGCAAAGATATGCCTAGATCAATAGCTGCAGTGCTCAAAATCGCTCACGGCTGACACGAGTGCGTGCAGTCAGGCAGACGAGCCCCGCATATCGCCATTGTTCACGGCTCTGCTCTCTTCCCACAAAGGCAGTTTTAACGACGAGAGATCAGTTTATCGAAAGTAATGTGTTGACAAATAGCTCTTTATTCGGCTGTCATGTGGGTTGAGATCATTTTTGTTCTTCAGATTGAGACGAATGATCCAGCATCACGGAGAATACAGCAGCGGAGCTATTCTTCTCTTTTGCAGTTTGACACCGCTGCACAACCAAACAGCAATCAGTTAATGTGATGTAACATGTTGCTATTGCTTTTAGATTAGCTGTGGTCATTTAGAAAAGAGGGGAAATATGGCATAAACACAAACAGAGCAACATGTATACTTGCACTTGTTAAGTTGTGTTTATGTCGGCCAGGATTAGTATTACGATTATAGGGATGTGCATGGAAAATAATTAGAAGATGTACATTTTATGAACTAAGTCCCGCCCCCCACAGGAGTTGTAGAATACTGCTGTCACTTTTTCAAGAAAATCCACTTCAAGCGCACTTAAATATGACTAACACCACTCCCCCCGTTGCCGCCACTGGGCCTAAAACCAACAGCCTGTTGACAATCCAAAAGGACCATCTTGTCTTATAAATGTATCATCTTGATCAGGATTGAGTGCAGCTCTCTTATTAGTCACAATAGGCCGAATACCTGCTCACGAGAACACCCGTTCAGAGCGCACAGACATTCCTGGTACACAGATGTTTGCGGGTGTAGCGACCCGGTGTCTCGCCACCAAACCATCGGGCCGCGGTCTGCAGAGAGACCAGTCGCCCTCTTACCACAAGTTTACAGCCTAATTTACTGAGGTCAAGAGTGCACGCAATGGTCAAGTTACGCTGAGAGCACATTGTAAACCACTTCAGACGGCCTGGTGCGCTGACTGTACATCTTGAATTTGAGAGTGTCATTAAAGTTGCAACGTGAACTTTCTCCCAGAGGTTCGATTGAATGTTGGATCTTTGAATAAAAAATGACAGCCCTTCTCTTCAGGGACTTTATATCAGGGTGGGGAATTGCAGGGTAACTCATGAAACGCTAAGATACCTGCACCATAACGATATCATGGTTTATTCATTTACTGTCATTGTCTGTCAGTTTCCCCTCTTTTAACTTTCCATCCTTTCTATTCCTATAGCAGCTGTCCAACGTTATGACCCACGTCAGCTTTCTGACCATCTCCAATTAACTTCTGTTCATGTTACCCTCATTCATGTAATAAGCGCCCCCGTGTGGAGTCATCAGGTAGGGACGCTCACTCTCATATACTAGGAAACAAAATATTTAAATTGGTGGGAGCATCACCTTAAAGTTCAAACATAAAAATAACTTTTAATGAGCGTGCGGAAAAGAAAAAAGCTAAGCCTCCAAGGAAGCCGAAGTGGAAAGAGGCATCAGCAGTAATTTTTCGAGACCGACTTCAGAGGTTGAATCTGAAAGGCCTGGATTTGATCTTGTTGGGTTAAATGATTATAGTGCAGTATTTAAACTTGGGGCTATTCAGTAAGGTCATTTCTCCAAGAAAAGCGAGTTAAGAAGAGGAAACCTTGAACCAGATGTTGACTCTGAAAATATAACTTTTCCTCTCTTGTAGACACAGTACTTTCTAAGATAATTGCTATGATGCAAATGTTTTTAAGCTGGTTGCTTGCATTATGCTTTTGCTTGTTGCTGCAGATCTTTTCCCCAACCTGGCTCCAAAAAGTTTTCTTTTTGTAACTCCTAACTTGTGGGAGTGAGAAAATAGGATTTACTTTTCTGGATTATTAAAGACTGTCACGAACGGTTGGAAAACAAGGAGGTGTGGACCCAAGTGCAAAATTAACTAAACTATTTATTTTAACAAAAACTTTCTTCAACAAAAACACAGGGATCAAAAACAGGGAGCCACCAGTACACTGACATAACAGACGCACCGACAAACAACATACAATGAACTGACACAGAAGGGAAGAAACACAGAGACTAAATAGACATGGGGTAATCAAACACAGGTGAGACTAATAACAGGTGAAGACAATGAGGGCAAACACACAGAGGCAGGAATACAAGAAACACTGAGGACAACTACAAACTAAATCATGAAACAACTAAAGACACACAGAACTTAAGAATGAAACAAAACACACTAGAACACAGAGATACACGAGGATCATACATGACAAAATAAAACAGAAAACACTGAAGACAAAACTAGGAAACACACAAGGGAAAAACCAGCAACACTAGGGAACATTAACACACAAGGGAAACACGCAACACTGGGATAAAACAGGGGAACTCAAATACAAAACCAAATCATGACAAAGACAATTCAGAGGAAATGTTTTATTTTAGATATAGGCTACATTATTTTTAGGAAGATCTTATTTACTTTGCCCTTTATTACTATGAGAAAGTATGTCTAATATGTCTAATTATAGTCTGTGTTCAGGGATTCTTTCAATAATACAAGCTGGAAATCAAAAATTACAACATCTACCAGTTTTGCAGAGGAGGTCTTTCTTTGGTGATGTGACATCAACATTAGAGGTGTGTGTGTGTGCGTGTGTTTGTGTGTGTGTGTGTGTGTGTGTGTGTGTGTGTGTGTGTTAGTGGGGGGGATTGATTTATATAAAAATCAAGATTCTTATCTTCTGAGATTTTAAATAGAGTCATAACTTCCAAAAATCGTTTTTTGTTTTTTGTTTTTTGGGGGAATAACAGAATAACAAATGGAGCAGCAAGAAATTCAGCCAGTCTCACAGATGACTGGAGCAGATTCTGAAGTATGTACTCATTCATAAATAGACTTTGAATCATGAATCCAGAATCGTTCTGAATCGAAAATAGATTCTGAATCGAATCACCCAAACCCAAAGATTCCCAGCCCTAATCGATATCCCTTGATTTGTATTATTTTTATTAGTATATATCGTACAAAATTACAAAGTTCTGGTATCGTGACAACTCTAGTAGTAACTATCGAGTCAAAGTAGATAGTTTGAATTAAAAAAAAATGTATTTAGGGATAAATGATAAGTGCAAGTAGAGGATTTGAAAGAAGTAGAAAAAGTAACATAGACATGTACAGACATGCAGCATAAAAAGTCAAACATAACTGATCATTGACATCAGCATGTAGAGTTAGATTTATAAAACACATTCTGCTGGTAAAGTTATTTTTATTGTTTGCTTAGATTAGTAAATAAACAGATGAAGTAATACATACAAACACAAAAGCAAACGAAACCCGGAAGGATTCAATCTTCATGGTCACAGTGCGAGTGCACCTGGGTCATTGAGACAGAGACACACACACACACACACACGCACACAGCATCAGAGAGGAGAGGCAAACCAGCAGGGAACTCGCTGAAACTAAAAAGAAAAGACGATCCAGAAATCTAGAAATCCAGAGAGGCAGCCGGTAAGATGCTGAACTTTAAAAACATTAAAAGACTGTTTGATGACGGGGATTACAGCCGCGTTAACTTTGTTTGTTGGTTTAGGCTTTGACAGCTTGCCTCTTCAGGTTTATAAAAAGTGTTTGCAGCAGTTGAATATTAATTTCATTTAATGAATGAGGAAAAAGTACATAAATTCATTTGTGTGTTTAGGTTTGAATGTTAAAGCTGTGATGTAGCTTGCATTAAGCACGTAAACAAGTATTCTTTCTGTTGTCTTTTCTCGTATTTCAAAGGTTTTTCACCTAAACTGAAACCTAAACCTAAAATAAACCTCAGAATAAAAGGAAGTAAAAGGTGATGTTTTGAGTGGAGTCCAGTCATTTAGAGGAATCAATGCTTTCAAGTTGGGAATCAGCCCAGTAGAGGAAACTTGACAGTACCTTTAACATCATGGGACTAGTTTTTTGTTCAATCAAGATTTGAGTCCGAGACTGTTTGACTCTGCTTTCAAAACACTGCAGAACTTAACAATCCCTGCAGGCCCTGTGGTGTTGTTGTGATAGACACTATCTAAATTATTCTCCATGTCGTGCATCTTACCTATCTGTCTTCTGTTTTTTTGTGTAAACAGATGCTGCAAACTTCCAACTGTTATTTGTTGATCCTAGTCTTTCTGTCTGACTCGCCTGCTGCTGCGCCTTACAAGGAAAGATTATGACTGAATACAGATAGTGTACTTCTATTACCACGTTAATGCAGAGTCAGAGTCTGCAAGGCTGCCTCCAAAAAAGTTTCCATTTATAGCATTTTGTGCACACTGTGTTCCTGTCCTTATTTGTCTGCAGGTTGCCCGTCACTCCCAGTGTCTGCTGCTGGCATTACAAACATTAGCCGAGGTCTTTAGCAGAGGGACGGATTTAATGAGTGTGGTTGGGGGCTCTCCTACATGCTGGAAGCTGTCATATTATCAGTCATGTGGGGGAGGACAATCCCTCACTGGCAGCATCAACACAGGCCATGTGATAGCTGTGTCAACAAGATTTTCCCCTGTGATGTCAGAGCCTGGTTTTAATAGCTTGTTCAGAGCGTGTTTTCATTCAAAAAGCCAGCAGTGATTATGGTAAGCCCCGGGCATGACAGATTATGATTTGACAGTGCTCAGGGGCAGGTTAGGTAGCTCATATAACGAGCAGTAGGTGTGAATTTTTTTTTGGATGCACTTACACATACGGCCTTGTAAAAGTTATCATGAATAAGTAGATCAGTAAAACTCAGCTGGAGTTGTCGGTAAAAAGACTTGTTCTGAGAAAGTGGAAGAAATTGTTGTTGCAGGTAATTAATGAGCCCCTCTGTAATTCTCAATATTTTCACTGTTTTCTTTTTTAAAAGGCCTCATGTGGGTGGACTGAGAAGTTTCATGACTTAAAGAGGACATATTATCCCCCTTTCCCACCTTTTCAAACAGTCCCCCTGTGGTCTAAAAGAAACATCTGTGCTGTGCTTTGGTCAAAATATAACATGAATCAAGCACCAGAGGAGGTTTGTGACCCTGTATAAACCAGCTCTCTCAGAACGCTCCGTTTTGGTGTGTGTGTCTCTTTAAATGCAATGCTCCCCCCGTTAAGATCCGTTCATTATTTTGAACATACCTCTGCTTACTTTTGAATTAAAAGGCAAACAAAAGGGAGAGAAAACACAGCCTTCTAGTCACATATGAATATGCACAGCTGCCCACATTCAAAATAAACAGTGCTCCTGCCTCCAGATAAGTTCCCTCAGAAACACCACAATAACTTGACAGCTGCAGTATGTGTTCTGTCTGACTTTAGGGAGTGTTTGTTTGCATGCTCAGATAGCGAAGAACTATTTCGACCCCCCCCCCCCCCCCTCCCTTTTCCTCCCTCTGAAATTAACTCTTAATGAGCCACGCAGCACTCACTGTTAGTTTTTTTTTTTTACTGTGCTAACATTTGGGTACCTTCCAGGGCCTCAGCGACGGCAGAAGGAGCAGCCGAGCCCGCTACCTCAGCTCCTCGCGCGGGAGGAGAAGAGCTCCCGGCACTTCCTGCGGACACGTCGGCTGATTCAGGAGAGCACAGCAAAGAAATCCTCAAGGGAAGCAGCGGCTCAAGGGATGTCTCTGAAGGTACAGAACTAAATTATATTGACAGCAACGTGATGCACCTTATATTGTAGATCAAGAGTTCAATTTCAGACCAGAAAGATTAAACCTAAGCTTGCCTTGGGATTCAGGCTCATTCCTGCAGTGTATTATAGTGTTCACATGGCAGACAGATCTCTTGGAAAACCAATTGGACCTCCACAGTTGCGTAAACAGAACCGTGGAGCCCGGCCGTGATGACATTGGCAACATAAACCAGTGTACCAGCGCTGCTCGCTGCGTCTCCTGACCTTGATCAGAGGTGGCATGAACACCTTATTGCAGGCCTGTGGTCATCTTACGGTTCATTGATTTCTACTGTTAAAGTGTCCAGACACACATATGTATGGAGGCGTTAATGTGCACACGCTCCATTCACACACATACTTGACACAATACACACTTGGCTCAGGCGCACATATTCTCCCGCCATGATTTGATTTCTACACAGACATGACATGAATCCAATTAATTCAGGATGAGGATCAATAGAGAACCATTTCCATGAGGGAAAATTGCTTTTGGATTTCGGCTCCGTCAGCAGTGCTGCTGTTATTTGAAGGTGGCTCAGAAATGAGAGATGTAAAGGAGCCCTGCACCGCTGCACAGCTTCTTCTTCTTCTTCTTCTTCTCCTTTTTTTATGTCCCAGTCTTTTGATGTACTTCCACACAGTACTCTGCCATTAATTTGAATGTGTATAATATTTTTTTAAAACTGATTAAGGAATAAAAATGATATTAGACCTCCTTCATGGACGCCTTACCTTATCATAAAAGGAAGTGGATAATGGAAGCAGACTTAAAGCAAGATTCATGAATACTACCTGTTTATTGATCTTAAGCAGAAATCTATTACAATGATCCTTCTGTCGTTTCACAATTTAACTTTTAAGTTTCCAACCTGACGCCTGCAGGTGTCTTATATCTGCATCTACTCTCTGTGTGGGACAAATTAGGCTACTTACTTTGTAGGTCTTTGTGTTTGTACTTAAACAACTGAAAAGTTAGGCACTATTAATCCTGTACAATCCCTTTCCCTTCACACCTTGGCTTCCCTTACAGAAGCACAAAGACACCTTTATTTTTTAACAAACAAACCAATGGGAGCCCATCCACTGGTGGAGCACGTGCCATCCAGCAGGTATAAAATGATGACCTAGTAAGATGAAGTCTGCTTTGGGTGGCAGCTCGGGGGAGGGGGGGGGGGTCAGGCTGGTTTGATCACATGTGAAAGAAAAGGTAAAAACATGTTTGTTTTTTAAACTTTGTAGTTGTTTTTAGCGTTCAACTGGGTAGACAGTTCCCCTTGTAAGTGGCGCTTAGGGTACCCTGAAACAGTCGCTTAAGGGTAACATACGCCTGAGGCTGGAGTGTAGTTTCAAGCAGATGCAAAGGAATACTTTGAGAGACGTTACCCTGAAACAGACGCTAAATACTTTTAAAAAGACACTTGAGTGTACTTTGAAACAGCTGCCAAAGTACACCTTGGAACAGAGACTTAATGCTACCTTGATTCCAAGGCTACATGTTAGCTTTAAATACAAACTAAGGGGCACCTTGGTACAGAACAAGCGGAAACTTCCGGTGCTCAAAAATGAAGCCGATCCGGAAGTGCAAAATCCTTGAAATTTGTCGAGGCTCTGCTCCAAGAGCCCCGGAAGTCAGACACACACACCACAGTCAAAAAAGACGTTTTTTACAGCAGAAATAAACATGCTTACAGCCTGGTACAAAATGATATTTGTCTGATTAGCGCGCAGCTGACCTGGTTGGCAGACAGGTGCCGTGTAGCTGTTTGTCAGGAGGCTTAAAGCCCGCCTCAGCTCCAGCTCTCAGCCTGTCGTTAGTTTGACTGAAAGTTAGGCTAAGACAGGTTTTCCAACATGGCGGCTGCTGCCGATGAGCCTCCGGAGCCCCCTGCAGGAACAGATGGGTGACGTCATTCATTTTTCACCAGTGATCAAAGGAGCTGTAGTTTGAGGATTCACTGCAGCGTTTAGTCTGACAAGTGTTACTTTATACGATTATTATCAATAAATAAGTGTTTCCTGTTTGTCAAAGTAATCACATCACTTCCTCAATTGTGGTCATGATACACTGAGATGTTTATTTCTTCTTTAAAAACACTTTTAAGTACCCACAATCAAATGTCAGTGTTGTTTTTGATTGACAGCAGTGTCAGTGTGTCCTATGGATGTTTGCTTTTCTTGAATATCATTGTGTTGCTCCAAAGAAAAAGTTCCATAAAAGTGAGAAACACAGCAGGAAACTTCTGGCGTACTACGTTTGAAATAACGAGCCGTGTTCCCTCGAGGCCCTGCCACTTTGCAGATATGCCGATAGTCGGGCTGATATCCCAAAATCCAGTTGTTTTCTTCTCTGTTCTGAATCCTCTCTGAATGCACAAGCGCAGGAAAGTGAGCACGACAGAAAGAACGTTTGTGTATACTAATCCTCTTTGGGTGGAAAAAACGAGTTGCTCTTTGTTCATCTCCTGGATTGTGTTCAAGGTTATTTCAGATTTTTTTTTTTTTTTTGACTGCTTAAATAATCCATGACAGATTACACGTCTCCAGTCAGATTAATTGAAAACAGCGATTGCATGCTGTTCATGGCTTTAAAAAGAACGTGTAGCAGACAAATCACAGTTTAAAACCGAATCAATAAGGCTCACCGAGCTAAATTAGGCTGAAACACTTTGAAAGCACTTAATGACAAATCCCGTCGAGTGTGGAGACTGAACGGGTCAACAGCTCAAACAAGCTGGATACAATCATGATGCGTCACATGGTCCCAGCCCATTATAGAAACATGCACAAAGCCATATGTCAGGCCCCCCCCCCCCACGGGGAAGAAGACCTTTAGATGCAAATGATAGGATAAGTGTGTAAATATTCAGAGGGCTGTGTAAATTCCAGAAGGCGAGAAGACCCAGCGTTTTATCTTTTTATCTTTCTGTGTTGCCAAAAGGATTCAGGCGATGTAGTTTGAAGGTGTGTGTTTGTGTGTATGTGTGTGTGTTTGCAGCTTTCTGTTTGTGCTTGGGTTTTTTTTTTTTTTCTTTGTTGGAGAAATGCAAAAGGATGATTTATCAGCAGGTGGTGCAGCTATCAAAAAGAAAAAGGGGAGATAGAGGATAGAAGACAGGAGCCACTCTGATTCCACTTGAAAACAGAGTTTGTTTACCCTGTCGCCCGCTCCTTTTGTTTGCCAGCTGAAGCCGAGCCACAGACGCCGGAGGCTTCGGAGGTGATCTATGATGACGTTCCGAGTGAGGACCCCCTCTCTCCCGACGACGGTGAGTTATGGATGTGTACTAACTCACATAAAAAAAACCAAAAAAAAAACATGATGTGGAGCTTCTGATGGGTAATATCTTTTTACATGTTCGGAGCAGATTTGATCTACGAAGACGTCCAGAGAGAGAGCCGCCCTGCGGGTGCAGACAACGGGTGGAGCTCCAGCGAGTTTGAGAGCTATGACGAGCAGTCTGATAACGAGGCCAAACAACCAACACGGAGCAAGGTATAGTGCTGCGGTTTATGAGTCGATGCATGCCTCGTGTTCAAAAGCAGACTCTCTGATATATTTGGAATGACTGGCCACATGCTCTCATCGCTTTCCAGCACTTAAAAAACAATTAAGTGGAATATTTCATCCCCTGCACTTCAAGCATAGTGGTCTTTATTTATGTCTACAAGTGGAAGGAAACTATAAAGAACATGAAAACTGTATAACAGCCTGTCTAGGCTTTTTGCTTTGATTGTGGGAGGAAAATAAACAAGAGGCATTTCTGTTTTGAAAAGCCTCAGATCTCCTCTGCCTCCTCTCTGCCAAGGATGCTGCTCATCAGTTTTGTGCAGCACTGCTACACGGTGTCTTCCCTCCACATGATGGCACTGTGTGCACATTCACACCGGGCTGCATTCCCTTTATGCTCCGCCGGACTTTAACGTGCATGCACCAGAGCAAGCATATTGGGAAACTTTTGAGTCACACTAATGGAGGAGTGTTTTGCAGAGTTGTATCATTATTAATGTATAGATCTATCTTTTTTTACATTCTAAAGATGTTTTTATTAGGATTTAATTCATTGTAATCCCAGAAAAATACAGAGTTAAATCAAAGCTTTTAAGTAAAGGCAGAAACCGAAGGGAGTAAGGTGTTGGTTTTATTAGGACTCAAAACGAGTTGCTCAGGTAATTAACTGAATTGTTCTGTGGAAGAAAAAAATCCCCCAAAATTCTCTCGGCACGCTTGTCCCAGAACGCTAAGCAGGAGGAGGAGGGCTTCGGCTGCTGCACGGGTCGGACAATTAATGAAGAGACCTTGGCTATTAGGGCCCGGCAACACTTTTAGCACAGCCCTCATCAAAAACACATTGTTTTTAATTAGTCTCACCCGATTAACTTTCCACCAAGTGTACCTGAAGTCCTCCTCTTGTTCGCTTCTCTACTTAATTCGAGCAGCCTGGGAGAGCTGCGGCAGAGTTCACTTCTTTAATATCTGCCCCTAAACCGGCTGCACCCGTCCTCCCATCCCTCCATAAATCAGTGTCTATTAGTCTCATACAGAAACACCGCAAACCCTCTCTCTCTTTGCTTGTGATTAATTCCCAATGTTGCTTGGCTTGTTTCGCCGTTTTTCCCTTTTTTCCCCCCTCTTATTTCCTCTTCCCTTCTTTTTATCTCCTCCCTCTGCTCTTTTTGTGGCTAAATGTGACCTGCCCCCCCCACCCCCCCCGTGCCTCGCCTGTCCCCGTCCGACACCTGTAGCTCTCCCCTGAAGTGCGTCGTCTGAGGGATCGGTGTGCCAAGACAAAACGTGATCTGGCCCAGAGGCTGTCTGGCAAGCACAACTATGACGTCAAGGTATACCCCCGAGCAGCAAGTGAACATCGCAATATGGAGGTTCTCTTTGATATCACCCAACAATTTTATTCAGATTCAGTTCAAATCTTTCCAAATTTGAGTGTTTTTGATCAATATTTGGTATGTTATTGAAGCACACTTCTGTCAGAAACTGTCTAATTATGTCGTGGATGAATACAATTCCAGAAGACAATATTCAAAATAATTTAAAATAGAATGAAAACAAAACATCCCATCTTGTTTTAAACAATAACTCCTATGCATGAAAGCACAAATTCACAAATGTTTCAACCAAATGGAAAAACAACCATACTATCTTCTGTCTGAGCCCAAATCCAATGCTCATACAGGTAAAGATTTCCATCATGTCTTTTTTGATCAATGATCACCATTGTAACATTTAGAAAAAGGTTATAAAACTTCAAGGTTCACATTAAATACTTAATTGTTGGAAATTCAAAATGCCATGCAGCAGCCTTTGGTTGTGCTGCTCCTGATGTTTTCCATGAACCCTCCAGTTCTTTTAAAGCGCTCGTTTTCACCCTATAATGGAGGTGTGGTTGTTGGTGAGGTGGAGACGTACGGCAGCTCTCATTAATGAAAACGGTAAAAAAAAGGGGCTGGGCTGACTTTAATACAAGCTGATTGGCTGTTCAAACAGGTGACAGGCTTTACATTTAAAAATCAGATGCTTGTGATTTGAGGTCAACTTCAGCATGATGCAACAGTCTCAAAGAGTCTATATTGATGCAACCTGGGTCTGAAAAAGGCTTAAGCTGTCTCAACTCCAGGCACTCAGACACATTAGCAGGGTGCCCATAAATAACACAAACACATACTGTAGTAGCAAACATCCCCCCACCTTCAGTTTGGTTTAGGTGCATTAAAATGTCAAAGAAAAGCCGTTTCTAGAAATATGCATCCACTTCCATGAACTTTTCTGTTTGAATTCTTAACAATTGGGATTCATACGGAGCCACTCCGCAATATTTGTACGACTAGTAATGATACAAGCTGGTTGGCTGTTCAAATAGGTGACAGACTTTACGTTTAAAAATCAGATCATTGTGAAATAATGAAGCTGATTTGAGGTCAACTTCAGCATGATGCATAAGTTTATACTGAGTCTAAAAACGGCTCAAGCTGTCTCATCTTCAGTGGCACTCAGACACATTAGCAGCGTTCCCATAAATAACACAAACACATAGCAGCAACGTTTCCCCCTCCTCCTTCAGTTTGGTTTAGATGCTGTGCAAAGCATTAGAACGTCGAAGAAAAGCCGTTTTTGCAACATGCAACAATTGGCCTTCATATAAGAGTATTTCTTCACAGAGCTAAAAACCACTCTGCAATACGGGATTGATGATCACCAGAAGCTGTACTGTATGTCACAGTTCAATGGTAAAATAAACCCAAGCGCATGATCAACAAAGTATTTACTCACAAAAATAGATTCAAGGATACATGACTAGACGGGCAAACGGAGTTAAAGGGGTGAGGCCTCGGCAGGTCCAGAGTACAGCCTAGGCCAAACACTACATGGAGAAACAGACGATGAAACACTAGAAAGCTAAAGCTACGCACATAGACAATCTGGAAGGGGGGGGGGGGGCGTTGGTAGAGGCAATGTGGACCAGGTGTGTGAAGGGAATCGGTGAGGAGGTGAGGACCCTCTACCGGCAGAGAGACAAGACAGACAGACAGACAGACAGACAGACAGACGGGAGTGGCTGAGTCTGAAATGACAGCCGAGTTAGATCACCATATTAACCCTAAAAACTGAATACATGAATGAAGAAATCATGAACGTAGCTCAAACCATGACAGGGATAAGCTGTGTTACATCCTCAGCTGACTCAAAGCCTTCACCGACTCCCTGCACCATCTTTCCCCCAGCTTTCCTTTGGACTGTGACTTTGCTTTGAGACGCTCTGTCAGTCTCTCTCGCTCTCTCTCTCTCTCTCTCTCTCTCTCCTGCTTGGTTTAATATCATGACGCATTCATGGGACACATGAATTATTAAGTAATATTCTGCATATTTACTTCCATAAACACCAGCGCAGCCTGCCCCCAATTAATGACCTACTTTCCTGAAGTAGCATCATTTAAAAATACTGCCACCCTGGGTGTATTCTGGGCCCCGTGGAGTCTGGTTGCAGGGCCTCTGTGATGCTCAGGGTGGAGTTTGTGGTCAACTGAATTCTCCCGCACTGAGCTCTGTTACTCAGATGTGGAGCTCCAGCCGTCACCGTAATCTCCCCATGATATGCTCACAGACTCTGATTAGAGGCTGTACAGGGACCCGCAGGGAGTCGCAGATGGTGAGATTCATGATGAGCCCACCGAGCGTCACTCCCACCCCATCATCTCTCTCTCTCTTCTCTCTCTCTCTCTCTCTCTCTCTCTCTCTCTCTCTGGAGGAGATGCGTTTAGGTTATCAGACACTTTCCTCGTGCTCTAACGCTCCCTCGTTGTTTCTGTGTGCTCCTTCCAACCAGGTCCAGCAGCTCATGAAGGCGGCGAGAAGCGGGACGAAGGATGGGCTCGAGAAGACCAAAATAGCCGTCATGCGGAAAGTTAACTTCCTGCAGAAAAAAGACCAACCGGGTAATGCAGGGCAGTCTGAAAACTTGTCGAAATCGTTGGTCACCATGGATGAAAGTCTTTCTATTTTTAGTCCTGATGATTTACTGTGAAGTCTGGCTTGTGAAACTCCTCACAGTTGACTCCTTGAGCTATACGCAGCTTTCTTCTGAATCAAGCTAGCCAAGCCACAGACATGTGTTGAAGACGGAGCTGTAAGAAAGTCTGACTTCTCTTTAAACAAAGTCCCTTCGGGGGGGGGGGAGGAAATGAAAGCATGGTGCAAAAGAAAGATCTCACTGATTTCACTATAAATAAAACAGAAAGTCTCTCTCGGCTCGGCTCGTTTTGTGGCTGTGTGAGAAAGAGGAAGGATGAAACGTCTCATGCTGTGTGTGATATAGGTTATGTTATAGAAAGCCGTGCCCGACAATAGAGCGAGATTAGCATCCATTAATGTGAGAATACGGCCGCTCTGTAAACCATAGATACCAAACCAATGCCTCCGACAAATCTCCGAGCCATCACAAAGAGGTAAAGAGGCCAGTGCTGCTATTTTTAGGTGTTGATCGAGTGAAATCTTCATGCCATTGTATTTCTTTTCCACCAATCCTCTGTTATCATTCCAACGTCTTTAATTGGAACGATGGAAGCCTCTAGTATCATTATGGTAACAGATGAAGTAGGGATGTTTTTTTGTGTGTGTGTGTGTTTAGGGACTGTTAAATATCTTTGTGCCAGTGCAGAGATGAGGACGTGTTAGAATCGAGTTTTGGCAGACACACGTCTGTGCGCCTCCTCTACTCCTGCAGAGATACAGTGTTGTTTTGAAAGTTTGTCTTTCTGAAGGCCTCTGCTTCTGTCTCTCTCTCTCTCTCTCTTCTTGTCTCTTTTTTTCCGAACAGTATAGAAGCCTCTTTATATTTTAAGAGGTAATATGCTTAGCGTGTCGCAGTGTGTCTCCAGCTGCAGTGAGATCTGAAGGCTGCCTCTCTGTTGTTCCCTCTTTGTCTCATTCTGTCTAACACGTACACTTTCTCTCTTTTTCAACCTCTCTGCATCTTTTTTTTTTTCTCCTCTCCTTCGTTTCTGAACGAGCGCAGAAGAGGAGGACGATGCCGGGTACCTGGATGTGGCTGTGTCAGAAGAGAAGCATCCGCCCCCACAGCTGAGCCCCATGCCGGAGGGGCTGACCAACCACCAGGTGCAGCTGACAGCTTCTTTTTTTTTTTTTTTCAAATTTCATTTTCGATAAATGTAGCTTGCATATGAAGAAAAGTGCTGCACTTCTATTACTTATGTGAACATAAACTGTTCCCTGAAGCCTTGAGATACAGCTCTTTGACAAAAAAACGTTGTTGCAGAAATCCATGATGGCACTTCAACATTTAAACAACCAATTTTTTTTTTATCTCAGTGCTATGTGTAACTGGACATTTTCACAGTAACAACAAACAAGTGGAAAAGAGCATACTGACTAGCACAAACAAATGTGAAGCAGCTTGATTATGTGAAGGGAAATCACACCGTTCGTGGACTGATCACGTGATTTATACGTCATCTCTCCCGCCTGTTCGCTCATGATGAATTTTCTGAATGTTTCCTGTTGAGTTTACAGATCGGCTCAGAACCGACTTCACATGGAATATTTAACTAGGGGCCTTGCAAGAAGAAAAATGTGGCCGTTTTGCTTTGGCTGCTACTTAGATCATTTCTAATATTAAATTGTGTGCCAACTACATTTTTTGATCAACAGATTAATCTCTATGTATATTAATGAAAAAATCTCATCAGAACTTTTCAGAGGCTGCAGTCACAGCTGCAGTTTGCTCTCTTTGTCTCAGTACCAGTTAAAAAAAACCCCAAAGATTTTATATTTATAATTATAAATGTCAAAGAGAAGCAGTAAAATAGTCACATGTGAGAGGCTGCAACCATCCAGTTCTGACATTTATACTTTAATAAATAATATGATAATTATCTGCTCTCAAACTAGCTGGTCACTGACTTTGTTTTAAACAATAATCTATAAATCATTGCAGCTCTACTCTAATTACTTCACAGTGATTAATCGGTCATAGCCACAAATAGATACAGTCCTTCATTGCAATGCATCCTGCAAACAGATATGTCTTGAAAAGATCTCAAGTATTTTTTAAAAGAACACATTTTTTCTTTCACTTCCTACCCAAGAAAATGAACACCAACAAACACGACTAATAATATTGAGTCAGTGGCATATTATGTCATGAAACACGAGTTGCTTGGGAATGAAATATGAGCTTGTCGCTCACAATCAGGGTCAGCTGTGGCTCAGTGGTGGAGTCGGCCTTCTCTCAACCAGAAGGTCGAAGGTTTGATCCCCAGCTCCTGCAGCTACATGTCCGATGATTCCTGGGCAAGAAACTTAACCCCAAGTTGCTCCTGCAGCTTCGCCTGCGGCGTATGAATGTGTATGAATGGGATTAGCTGATACTGATTGTCACTCTAATAGCAGTCTCTACCATCAGGGTGTGAATGTATGGGGGTGTGACCTGCGGTGTAAAAGCGCTTTAAGTGGCCAGAAAAGCTATACAAGCTCAAGTCCATTTACCATTTACACATTAACATGCCAGTCAGAGCTTCTTTACAACGCAAGGCGCTCTGCTTTTGTCCTAAAGTGCCACAAGATAAAAAATTCCTAACAGCTGCTTTACCATCCTACATTAATGTGAACATTTTCTTCTCCCAGCAGCCTCTGGATAAGGCTTCAGGCTGTCATGTTAAATATGTCCATTTGTTATTTCAGTATTTTACATCTCTCTGTACTCTGTATTCTCTGTATCCTGTTTGAAAAAAAAACAAAAAAACAGAACAGAACAGAACAGAACAGCAGGAAAAAGCAGTTTTCACGTCATGCATCCACTGATTCACTCCTCAGATTGAGGCCTCGTTTCAAACATCCTGACTCCTCTTTGAGTCTTTTTTTTCCTCCTGTGACAAACGCATGATTACAGGGCAATCCATCAACCTGCCGCATGCTTAACTGAAAGCATATACCGCACACCGCAGCCCCATCATCTCCTCTTAGCGCTACATTTCCCTGACTGGTCTGTTGTCTGCCGCAGGTTGTCAGGCGCCATATCCTCGGCTCCATCATTCAGAGCGAGCGGAGCTACCTGGAGTCCCTGAGGAGAATCATGCAGGTGAGTTGGTTTGGTCCCTCTTGTCCTCCTCTGCCACATGCAATATCTCCTCCATTTGAGCTGTTATGAATGACGGTGCAAAGAGAAGCGGCGATATCCATCACATTACCGAGGTGTCTCAGCATAAATAATCCTGATAAAACAGCCATCCTCAGTGCTGATGCAGAGAGAGAGAGAGAGAGAGAGAGAGAGAGAGAGAGAGAGAGAGAGAGAGATGCTGTCAGGTGTGCACAGGATGGGGGTGTAACCTCTCCTCTTTAATCTCCCTTTCCAGTGGCAAAAAGGAGACTCGTTATCTCCTCATCGCAGAACAAAAATAAGAGAAGCACCGAATCACTTGCAATCAATGGCGGCCTTATTCGCTCGCAAAAATCTGCCTCCGTCAAGATGTAATGCGCTACCTTTGTTGTCGGGTGACATGATTTGCGTGTGATACTCAGGCACAGGTTTAGGCCTTTTGATATTTCTCTTGTTATTCAAAGAGTCCGCAGCCACGTGCTTAAAGTGGAGTCTTTAGACAGATGACATGAACAGATGTCGACGCTTCTTTCTTTCATTATTGCTGAAATAACAGACTGCACTATTGTTCATTTTGTGCTGCCTGTGCGGCTTCTGTTGATGGATCATTTGCAAAGATAAGACCTGCACAACATCGACAAAAAACAATTAAAAAAAAAAAACCAACACTGCTGCTCACTTGGATTAATGAATGGAGTTAAATGGTGTTTTTCATGCTCTGTATTCGGCGCAAACACTATATTTATCCACCCTTCAACATGTTTGTGTTCAAAAGAAGTCATGTTTACTTGTTTCCACAAAGGATACTGTCCACAAAGAGCCCTTCAACTCGTTTCTGTAGGCTTTGCTAATATCCACATGAGTTTCTGACTGAAGAATCAATCAATGCCTCTTTCACCGCGACGCATCTGCAGCTCTGCTGGGAGCTGTGTGTGTGTTTTTTTTTTTCTTCTTCTTTGTCATTATTATTATAGCTTTTATGATTACAAGTCACCTTGAGTTCTGAGCATGTTTGCTGGCAGCTCATGCCTTTTTTTTTTTAATGGGTGAATCCTTCAGTTTGATGCGTTTCCAGGCTTCATTTCCTAATTTTCCTCAATTCAAAGGATATTTGTCTCTGAGCGCCTTTATCGTCTTTTTTTATGCGGCTGAAAAGAAGAGAAGCTTATGAAAGGTGGTCTGCTGATTCATCTTAAGCACCCATCCCCACACACACACACACACACACAGACACATATAAAGCACATTATCAACATGAATAAAAGATTTTCTCTCACAATCTCTCCAGGAATACCACAGACCACTGATGGAAGCCGATCCACGCATCCTGAGTCCGAGGAAGATTCGGCCCATATTTTACCGCATCAGGGAGATCACACAGTGCCACTCCATGTTCCAGATCGCCCTGGCTTCACGTGTGGCAGAATGGGACAGCTGTGAGAAAATCGGAGACCTGTTTGTTGCCTCGGTTAGTGTGTGTGTGTTTGAGTCCTCGTTGCAGCTGCAGTGGGTTCAAATTCCAACTCTGCCCTTTGCAACATTTCCTGTCTCTCTTCAGCTGTCCAACTCAATAAAGGAAAAAATGGACCAAAATATATCTTTGAAAAACACACACACACACACACACACACACACACACACACACACACACACACACACGTACAAACACACACAAATAAGCCTCCAGTCGCTAATAAGCCTCCTGTTTGCATTTCTATTTCTCACATATGATACTATAGCGCACGACATAACCGCTAGGCTATCCAGCACCCCTGTGTGTGTGTGTGTGTGTGTGTTTGTATGTATTCCTTGTGTGTTTCTGTCTAAAATGCAATCAAAGAATTGCATTCTGGTTAAACATAATCATTTTTTTCCCTCTGCATTTCCCTCCCAACTTTACATCCCAATCTCAGCCGGCAGAATTATAATGAGATACAGCTTTTTAAGATTGAACAAACATGGATAGTTTACCCCAAACAGAGAATCAATTACAGTCGTGATGAATATCTCCTCTGCCCACGATCATCTCCGAGATGTGTGTTTACAAACTTTGGCACTGGAATAATAGTGTTTTGTGTGCGTTTTCTGTTGCAAGTCCCCGGTGCAGTGTGCTCGTCCATAAGGTCTGCTCATTATTTGCCTATTAGAGGGACCGATTCGACCCGCTCCTCCTCTGCCGGCCATTATAGCGCTGTTCCATTGATATCCTCAGACCTTACTGTCAGGGAAAGTGCTGGGACTGTGTTTCCCTCGTTGACCTGGACCTTGTTCACGTGGCACTGTTTGAGTACTGTGGGTTTGTAGCTTAGCGGGTTGGACTGGTTGTCCACCGGGGCTGTCGGTTTTGTTGTAAATAAAGGTCAAATAACTGAAATGTTACTCCCGATTTGTAAAGGTTTTAAAGCTAGTTCTCTTTGTTATGAACCCCCGTCAAGCTGTGGTTATGCAGAGAAAAAAATCCAAAATAGAGATTCAGTTTTTCATTTACTGCTTGCAATACCTAGACGAGAGTATTGGCTAATACCCCCCCCAAAAAACCCCAACGATTCCAGTGACACGGAATCTGATGTTTTCAAATCAGATTTTGCTCACTTTCATATGTGGTCCTAAATCAGATACAGGTCGTTTGCACCTTTTTTTTTGTGTGTGTGCATCTTTTGATCTCAATCCAAACAACCAGGTTAGAGAGCGTTAAACTTTGAGTTCTCGTCAGCACAGTTCTGTGCTGGCAGGACAGGAGGAGGTGTGAGTCACATGTACTCGTTGAAAACAAACATGGAAGACAGCTGTGAGTCAGTGGAGGGACAGTGAGGCGTGAGACCTCTAAAGAGTATTTGTGGATGACACTTCTATGCAAGTGAAACATGACGGGTCGTGTTGTAGCCGACCTGCGTTTTGAAAGCATATCAAAAGAAATGGCCGAACACTCTTTTTGCACTCTTGGGTCGGTTCAGGTTTTTGAGCAGTCAACACAGAAATCTGCTGCAGGCCACTTTGGAAAAGAATTGTGAACAGCCAAACAAAAAAAAAGCCAGATATGAGCAAAAAAAAAAAATCCTGATTGAGCATTTAAGGCTTTCAGTGTGAACAAAGTCAAAGCATCCATGCTCGAGATGATGTGCAATCCATGCATGAATGTGTGTGTGTGTGTGAAAGACTGAACCGTTCCCCTACAGTTTGTAGTGATATCTGAAATTCATGATCCAGAAGAAGAGTCTAAGCAAAGCGGGATAACGCCTTCATGCTGTCTGATAATTTCCCACCACTCCTCAAACTGCCTCCATCAGCTGCCTGGTGTGAATTTAATTGAGGAGAGAGAATGAATGTTAAAATCGCACAACAAACACACACACACCCCCTCTCTCTCACACTCCATCACCTCATTCCTCTTTGGCCAACCCCTTAAATGGCTCGTGAAGGTTGTTGCAGTAACCAGGATGGTAAACAAATCAAATTTTTTTTTTTTAAAGCACTATACTTAAATGTCCATCTTCCAGCCCCCTCTATACATTGAAATTACCTTCAGGTCTCCCCCCCTAGCCAGACTTTCAAAATGTCTGATGAAATTACGTGTCTGTGTTTATAGATGGTGTAAAAACCACACACAAAAAAAAATGCAAAGCACTCACCTCTTATTTTAGGGCTGTTTTTATGAATTCAGATGATGATACTTTTTTTCTTGTCTCCATAGTTTTCAAAGTCTATGGTGCTGGATGTTTACAGCGAGTATGTGAACAACTTCACCAACGCCATGGCTCTCATCAAAAAGGCGTGCATGTCCAAACCAGCTTTCCTGGAGTTCTTAAAGGTGAGCTCCAGATCTTTAACTTGTTTTTTTTCTGTCTGTCTGTCTTTCCATTTGTAATTATTAAATTAAACTATCCTGGTTGAGTCTAAGCTCTTCTGTGTGTTTGTTTTGTTCAGCTGATGCCCAAAGCAGATGGCTTCAATAAAACCGGTTCTCAAGTTTCCATAGTGAGAAATTAAAATAGAACAAATATTGGAGTAGTGCTTTGAGTAGTCAGAATACTAGAAAAGTGCTGTACAAGTCCATTTATCATGAGGTCCACCAGTCTTTGGTCCACCATGCAGGTGGGTGGTTATAACATGACAGTCTGAAGCCTTATCCAGAGGCTGCTGGGAGAAGAAAATATTCACATTAATGTAGGATGGTAAAGCAGCTGTTAGGAATTGTTTGTGGCACTTTAGGACAAAAGCAGAGAGCCTTGTGTTGTAAAGATGCTCTGACTGGCATGTTAATGTGTAAATGGTAAATGGACTTGAGCTTGTATAGCTTTTCTGACCACTTAAAGCGCTTTTACACCGCAGGTCACACCTACACATTCACACCCTGATCGAGTGGTTATATGCCAGTTTAAACTGACACAGCCTACATACAACTTTATCTCCATTTTCCATATGAAATGACTGCCAAACTGTGCTACGAGATGCCATCTTTCTACTGTGCAAGTTTACATCTAGGTAGTAAAGCTGGGAGAGCCAATGAACAGGATCTATAATCCCAACTAGTGGAGGGTGACTTTGTTATAACTTAGACACAATATTTGACTGACATTGTAGGTCTTAATTGATCGAAATATTCATAATTTGTTTAACCGCCTAGTACTGGTGCCCACTAACGAGGGTGATATCTTAATATATATTTTTTTTCACCATTTTCAATGCAAAAACAATGCATTTCACCATTTTCAGCACTCGGTGTCCAGAGCACTTAAAAACTCCCAAAGTGCCAGCTGTCCTCGTAGTTGAAAATAGTTCAATTTTGGAACAGCGCCGCACTTGCCAATGTCCCCTCTCCCTCATTGACCAATCAAAATCAAGAAGAGGCTCTGTCGACAGCGATGGCAGAGGAGAAACTAATCTGACTCGTCTTTTAGAGGGTAAAGAGTCCAGGTATAGAGAAGTTGCCAATGCCAGGATATGATTCATTTCAATTATTTTCTTGGTGATATTTCCTTGAATAAAGGAAAATATGAAACACACAGAGCTATTAAGTCCAACCTGTCACTGTTGCAGGAAGTAGAAGTTACATTTCATGACCAAGCAACAAAGAACGCCGGTGAGAAGCGCTCTGAAACTGAAGTCATGAGGCGGTGGACACAGGCCAATTGTCAAGTTGGGTCATCCCACACATCCCTAATAGAGACAAACAAAGTACTCAGTGAGAAATAAGGATATTCACAAATCAAAGTCGGCTCTTTGGGTCCTTGGACGGTGTGAGTCCTGGTTTTGTGAACAGTGTGCAGTCGTCACCGGGTGTCTGAGGCACTGTGTCACAAACGGTGCTAGTTGTAACCCTGGAAATGTCCAAGGTTGTGAACAAATGTCCAGGCAATGAATACGTCCTTTTATTCATGTGGTAATCACATTTGTATGCTTCTCTCTGCTCTCGACATCTTTTTATTATATCTTACAAGCTCCCATGAGTTTTATAATGAAACATGGACAAATCTTCAAATGAATGAATGCCAATTATGTCAACTGGAAAACAAGCTGTTGGACAAAAATAGGAAATTGCACGACTTTCCACAACCAGATAATGAATTAATTATTCTGTTTATTTAATGTGAGAGCTTTAAATTAGGGATTATTAACACGGAAAATAGAGCCAAGTTACGTGGCTGGTGCCAGGAGATGATTTAAATGTGTCGAGTGTAACACTTCCCTGTGTGTCCGGCATTCATGCATGAGTTTGACCTCCATCATTGAGCTGTACCGCTGATTTACAGAAGCAGACCACACGGCTGACAGCCCCGCATTTACCCCAGATAACATGTGTCCCTTCCTCTCCGCTGAAACATTCCTCTTTATCTGCCTGTTGCAGCTCTCACTGGTCATGAGAAGACTCAGCAAATATCCAACGCGCTACATAGAATGGAGAAAACGGCTCTGAATTAATGACAGACGTCATCATGGCTTCCAAGTTTTTAAAAAAATATTGTGAGGGTAGTTTACGGCACGCATTGGACCATAAGCATGCAATGACAGTTTTAAAAGGATCAAGAAGATTAAATTTAATGTTTGTTTGCAGTCTGAAGACATTTTTATGGAGGCACTGAAGGTCAGCGCACACCAACATTTCACAGAACACAACAAGGATTCACAAAAAAACATTCAACTAAATTAAATCTTTCCACAAAACGCTCCTCACAAAACACACAGGAAGCCATTGCAAAAAAATGACTTTACAGAAAACACAACAACAAACAAATTCAACAAATAATCTACAGATGATGTTGGAATAAACGGTTGGTTGCAGTTCCAACCTTTTGCAACAGCGCCCCTTAGTGTTTGGAGGACCACAGCAGAACAGCAGGAATTTTTCTGCTACCTTTTTGCTGTTGTCTGAAATCAAAGTCAAAGTCAAAGTCAACTTTATTGTCAATTTCAAAATATGCCAGACATACAGTGGAATCGAAATTGCGTTTGTCTCCATTCCGCAGTGCAATACAACCAAAATAAGGTAAAAAGATAAGGAAACTAGATAAAATAAAATGAGGTAAAAATAAGACAAATAGTATTTACAGTAATAAATTCTAAATTGTGAAAAATGGTAAATAAAATAAATAAAATACAATTTTAAGAAAAAGTAAACTTGTGCAATATGTGCAATGTGCAGTAAACTGATTGTACTTTTGAGATGTTAGCTTCAGAGTTATTAGTCCAGAGTTCTTGGTGGCAAGCGGGAGGGGGTTTCAACGTCCAGTGTTCGTGGGGGCAGAGGGGAGGGAAGGAAGAGAGGGGAGAGAGTTAAGCTTCCTGACAGCTTGGTGGAAGAAGCTGTTTCCCAGTCTGGTGGAGCCGGCCCGCAGGCTGCGGTACTGTCTCCCCGATGGCAGGAGGCTGAAATGAGGTTTTTGTTTGTGTATTTCCCTGAAGTTTTGTTATTTTGACATTCAGGGCCACAGAGCTTTTGGTTTTCATATCAAAACTACATTAAAAGTGATAACCGGGTGTTTATTCTCACAGTCAGTGTGTACCATAAGGTTCTCATTAAAACCAATAGGGCTGTTAAAGAGTTGTGTTCAAACATCATATTGTATCATATCACATGACGTGTTGTCATGAAGTGGAAAAACAAGGAGGGGAACTCAATTGCAGACCCCTTTTTCTTGACATGAAAAGTAGATATAAGGTGTTTTAACCAGAATTAACCAAAAAAAGAAGTTCATCTGTCGCAGAATGTGGTTTAATGCTAAGTATTTTGTCACACTGTTGCTTAGTGACAATGTCCGAAATATTGCAAAATAAAGTATTATGTTCCCGTTAGACACAACCATAGTCGTGTCTCTCGCCTTCTTTAGAGTGAGGGTTGGTTACATGTCTTTGTGAATATTCCTAAATGGAAACTAACAAATCTGCTCCTTTTTTCTTTTTTTCTAAAAAAATTAATGAAATCACTGCCAGCTCTATTTCACACAGATTCGGGGGCCCACTAATGTGATCTTAAAGCTTGACCACTCTCCTCTGCAGAGCGGCGCTCTCACATTCTCAGCTGCTTGCTCAGACAGTCAGGTCTAATCTCCTCCAACGCTGCTAGGAAACCACTTTTATTCAGTTACTGAGGAGAAACACGCGGCAATGAGGCGACTCACCTGTGGTTAAGGAAAACCAACACTCTGCCCTGTGCTGGCCTTTTTTTGTGTGTGTGTGCTGCCCCACGTGAGGTTGTTAGTACAGAAGGCTGCTCACCTCAGATTCCCAGTTAAGCTTTTTGTTGCTAGAGCCAGCCAACTCCAGTTTAAGTGTGATTAATACTTGTGTTTTCAATCGACTCTGTCTCTTCATCATAGCAAAAAGATGTGCGTGGGTTTTTCTTTGAAAAAAACACGAGTTGTCGGTGCTGAAGGTTTCTTCAGCTGTGCCTGTCTTGTGATTTTGTTTCAACCAAGGGTGCAAGAGCCTGATCTCATCAAGTTGCAGATAGATAAATGTTTCATAAAAGCTTGTATTCCTGGAAGTAGTATATTGTATTACATATGCATATGCCAAACTACTTTAAAGGGAACATAATATGAAAAATCCACTTCTACAGTGTTTTTGAACATATCTTTGGGTAACCTGAGTGTCTACTGACACACAAAATATGAAATAAACCCATCCAGTCCTTTGTTTGTGGTCTGCACAAGTCTTACAACACATAAAAATGCTCTGTTTCAAATGTGCTCTCCTTGTGATGTCACAGTGGGATTCTGATGATAAAAATCCCCTCCCCTCCCCTGGTATCTCCACCCATGAACTCCAACCCCAGTCTAGAGCCAAACTTTTGCGTAGGTCTGCCATTTTTATTCTCTCTATAGAGGAGTGATGTCTACCGGGAAAACTCAGGGGGGGCTCATTGCATTTAAAGAGACACACACACCAAAACGGAGCGCTCTGAGAGAGCTGGTTTATTCAGGGTCACAAACCTCCTCTGGTGTTTGATTCATGTTATATTTTGACCAAAGCACAGCACAGATGTTTCATTACGACCACAGGGGACTGTTTGAAAAGGTGGAGACGGGTTATAATATGTCCTCTTTAAATGAGATCTATCACTTTCACCATTAATGATGTCAGTCCAGACACCTGCTAAGTATAGCGTTGCCATACGATGTAGTTCTAAAACCTCCTTATTTATCTATTACTGGCATCAGTAAAATCCCTAAATTCTGCCTTTGCCTGAAACGCTTCATTTCAACTGCTGTCTCTTTAAGCCCTAACCCCCCCATAAAATATATGTATTTAAATATGGGTCAGCATAATAGATCTCTTTTTACCATTCAAGTTTTAACCACATGCAGAAGAAAACAGTGTAGAGACTGGCTGCTCCGCTATGGGTGTCCTCCGAACCCCCTCCGTTTGGGAGTCCAAAGCTTATTCACTAACCGAGTCAACTCGCTAACCGCCTGATAGAGAGACTACCAGAGGTAAACGACCAAGAGAGAGTTTCGGCAGAGCAGCAAGAGAACATCTGTAGGAAATCCATAAAAAAAATATACCATCCCGTTGAAGCACAATGAGGAAGTAAAGTGCTCTAATGTTCTCGAGTCGTCAGGAAATGGAAGTGCAGCTGAGCAAACGTGGAGGATTTTGTCTGACATTGAGCTTCTCCTGAAGTCATGCAGGCGGATTTCACAACAACTTGAAAGTTTCAACTTTCAACACAACATATTTGTCCTAAAAATCTTTGGCAAACAGAGTTGACAGGAAATATATGAAATATAATAAAAATGCCAGAAGGTAGTGGAGCGGGGCTTTAGGTATTTAAAGTGATTCTGTCTGCCAGTCAGTCAAGCTGTTTCAGAGGGCTCCCTAGAGGGGGAGTTACATCCAATAAATCCCTGCCCTATAGAGATTTTCATAATTAGCTCTAAGCTGATGCTCAGTTAATTTAATGGGATAACGTCAGACTTTGGAATGACGAAACATTTTATATGACATTCAATATTGACAAAATCAGTTTTCACAAATACTTTGCCTTTTGTTTTGCTTTTATTAAAGTGATTTGATGTTGTTCTGTACATGATGATATACAGTATAAGTGATTCAAGGTGCAAATTTAAACACTCAAGATTGAGTTGATTTGTCGTTTTCTGTATCTGATGCAATTAAATAAAAGAAGATGTTGATCTTCCAGCCAACAGCAATAAACCCAGAAAATAATGAATATTTAATATATCCAAAAACTTTAAAAAAAAACAAAAAAAAACCCTCTTGAAATACACCTCAATCAGCCTTTCTGTTTGGATCCTTTTTCCCACCTGTACCTGAAAAATCAAACGTGAGCCATGAGGGCCGACACAAACAAAAAAGAGATACAGCTCAGTCAGAAATGTACATAAAATGTGATGAACTTGATAAGAATGGCTGACGAGCTAGCTTGATAATTTTGAGTGATAAAACTTTTTTTTTTTTACACAATTTTACAGAAAACACAAAAACAGACCTTTATTTCACCCCCCCCCCCCTCCCCCTTATTGCTTATTTAATGGATTTTAATAATAGCTTTAACCCGGGTAACTGAATTGATATCATCCAGTTTAACACGACTCCTATCCCCGGGGAAGGATACTCCAAACTCGACACCACCATAAAGAAAGATGAAACAGATGAATCATGTTTGCTAAAGCACTGTAAACCAGATGATACCACATCTCTTAACCTGCAGCAATAATGTTCCTTTATTCTTTTTTTCTGCATCTGTCTCAGAGTTGCTCTCATCGCACCTTGACTTCCATATCATCTATTAAATGTGCCCGCTGATTTCCCTTCCTGCTCTCATGGTGTCATCACTGCTCAAACTTGACACCGCACCGGAAAAAAATAAATAAATCTCCACATCTTCTGCTGACCTCCGCCCACAGCTCCACATTAGACATTACACACTGAAGTAAATCTCCTCTTTTATTCTCATTCTCTCATATGACTAACAAACCCTGATTCTGACACCTTATACACCCACTCACATGCCAACACACACAGCCTATAGAGGATTCTGATGAACTCGCCTTAAAGCAGGAAAAACAGTTTCCACCTCGTGCCCTTTTCTGTGCGGGGTTTCTTTTTTTTTCTCCAATTGTATTTTCTGTTTTAATTTTCTTCTTTTTCTCTGTTTTGTTTCCAGAAGAAGCAGTCATCTAGCCTTGACCGGATCACCCTGTACGGCCTCATGGTCAAGCCGATTCAGCGCTTCCCTCAGTTCATATTACTCCTGCAGGTACGAGATGTTTCATCGTGTTGCACTTGTATTTTATTTGAGTGAGTACTACAAGTTAAAAAAAAACAAAAAAACTTCCAATATGAGAAACAGAAGTCCAATTAAAGATTCAGCAGCACACAGGCTGATAAAGATGCAAAGCCGCGAGGCCACAGAATCGATTAATGGATTTAAACTCATCACAACTACAAGAAGTTGTACCTCACTAACTCTCCGCGCTGGTGTTAGCCAGAGGCTTGAAAAGTAGCTAGCCACATCAGTTTTTCATAGTGCTGGATTTACATTTCACTTTCCATTCCGAGCAAAGATTTGGATTTGAGCTTGACTTTGCTGGATCTGCTGCAGCTCATTTCATCCCTCAGTAGGCATTGATTATCCATGAATTCAACAGATAAGTTATGAATGTGAATCAGGCATTTTTTTCACCCGGCCTAAACTCGGTTCTCCGAAGAGGAAGTGTGTGTTTTAAATCTTACATTACAGAGAACTCGAGCTCAAGGCACTGGAGGTATATGTCTGAGATGCAGATAAAGACAAACAGCGAGTCTCCGCTGGCTCATGGATGCGGGGTAATTATAGACATGCAACACCCAAGGCCTGCAGTCAGACACACTTTGATCCTTTGAGCGTTTTTTTGGTCTAAGCTAACATTGCTGACAAAAAAAAAAAAAAAAAGAAGCTCTACAAGTTTACACAACTGCCTGAAAGTTTAGTGTGGCTTGTACCCACTCTCCAAATCCTACGTAAGTCGCACACTGAAGGGAGTGTTTGACCCAGATTTGAACTTTTTCAGGTGGAGACAACAAGAGCTCATCATTCTGTTAGCTGTTAGTTTATTGCAGGTTGGAATCCAAGGTATGGAATTTGAAATAAGAAGTGTTTAATTGTCTGATTTACACACACTAGAGTGGATAGATAGATAGATTTATCTTTTAAAGTTCTGTGTTTGAGCTTGAGGGCTTATGAAATACATTTTGGCTACAAAATCTCCCACATAAAAAAAAATCCAAATCAAACTGGCAGTGTCCTTAAAAAGAACTTTCACTGTGACCTTTTCTAGGACATGCTTAAGAACACACCGAAGGGCCACGTGGACCGTCTGCCCCTGCAGCTCGCTCTGACAGAGCTGGAGATGCTGGCCGAGAAGCTGAATGAACAGAAACGAGTAGCCGACCAGATTGCAGAAACTCAGCAGCTAGCCCGCAGCGTCAGTGATCGCCTGCTCAGTAAGGTGACTGGACACGCGTCACATACACATGTACACACCATCGCACACACACACACACACACACACACACACACACACACACACACACACACACACACACACACACACACACACACACACACACACAAACATGCTCCAATCAAATCAGCTGTGAGCCAGCCTCTGAGCCCTTTAACTCCTCTGCACTGTTATCACTGTGAACACCTTTAAATGAACCAGTATAGAGCGATCGCTTATATCACTTTCCTGCACATTAATCTAGGAAGGCATTTTTATTTGGAGGAATTATCTCCGAGAAATGATGCCCATTAAAATACCTAAACACTACCAAATGCAGTGGCAGAGGCGTTGCCTCTCCATTAACACACTGAAATTACAGTCCTGCCGCCGCAAATCTGAACAAATGCTGCTCTGAATAAGAAGAATTAGGGGGTAAATGAGACATTTAATTGGAAACTGTAAGAGAGCTATCTCTTTCATCCCGTCGCTCTTCCTCTCTCTCCACTTTACCCGTCGTCTGTTCCCCTCTTGCACTCTCTTGCTTACTCTATCTCTCCACTTATACTCTCTTTTATCCTTCCTCCAGTGCGACTGCATCTTCCCCCCCCCTCCCCCTCCCCCTCCCTTTCTTTTTATTTCTCCTTCTCTATCAGCCCTTGCTTTCCAGGACTCTGAGATGAGCTGATTCGGCCAATCTGGTCCACTCCACACAGAATTCCATTTGCTGCGGTGACACTGCAGAATTCCAATAGGAAATGGTCTCCTCTATTTCCCCATAACCATCCAATGAAATATTCATTTTTTTTTTTTTTGTCTCAGAGTATCCAAGTTGGCGGAGTAGGACAGATAACAATGTGAGGTAGAATGGGCTCTGCACACGTTCACCCACACACACACATGGACACGTGCACGGTGAAGTGTCCTCTGTGGCTACCGATGCTTGAAAACTTTAAGGGTGAATCCTTATAGGAGCCCACCTCTTGGGGAGCCGTAAGGTTTTGTGGCCATCAAACGGTAGTTCCACTCGGACTAATGACTCATTTTGTGTGCTCTCCAAGCCACAGCCGAGAGCAGCTGCAGATTGCCTGCAGATCTAAGTCTGTGAAGTGTGGTCGGACGAGTGACTGCACTGCAGAGAGATTCATTATTTACTAAAATTAGACCTTTTGAACTACAAAAATACACCAAAGTATCAGTATCTGAACTCCATATTCTAACTTAGCCTGATGCTTGCGGTACACTGGCTTCCCTTCAATTATACAGAAGCAGGCTTAGATTAATGCAGCAACCATAAAACTAAAATTTCTGATTTAGCCTGTCTTAAAGAAGACATTGGATGATAGTGACATAAAAAGCTTTCTGCTGCTATATGACTTAGAAGATGACTGGGCGGCTGGGGCTCAGTTGGTAGAATCAGTCTTCTCTCAACCGGAAGGTCGAGGGTTCGATCCTCATCTCCTGCAGACACATGTCAAAGTACCCTAGGGCAAGACACTGAACCCAGAATTGCTGCAGCTGCTGCGTTGGCGGCCGATGAATGTGTCTGAATGGCTGAGTTAGTAATGATGGTCATTTTATATTGTTGGCTCTGCCGTCAGTGTGTGATGTTGGTGTGATCTGCAGGGTAAAAGGTTCTGAGTACTCACTCAGGAGACTATAAAAGCACTTTACACGATAAGTCAATTTACCATTTACTGGAAAGCACAGCATGAACTAACATACCTTTGTGGTGTACATAACATTCTGTTATTATAGCATTCAGCTGTGTTTGTGTGTGGGTGTCTGTGTATGTAAGCTGTACATACAGCTAACTGTTTACAACTTCATCTCTGTGTGTCTTAAACTTGTTGTGTTGAAAAATACAGTTTGTCCTGACACTCATAAGCTAAGCCAGTTTGGACTCAGTGATATGATGCAAAACGTGGTGCAAACAAACAAACAGAAATCTGGAGCATGTTTGAAGTATATTTATTTTTTCAGAAGAGTTTCTGCTTGTACCTCCCAAGTCCTTCCAATTGCTTTGAACATGTCTTTAATGTGTGCAATTTATCAGCATGAGTCAGCATGAGCAGATAAAAGTGTGTGTGTGTGTGTGTGTGTGTGTGTGTGTGTGTGTGTGTGTGTGTGTGTGTGTGTGTGTGTGTGTGTGTGTGTGTGTGTGTGTGTGTGTGTGTGTGTGTGTGTGTGTGTATGTGGCAGTCCTGGGCGATATATATACCAATTCCTGTAGAATTTTTGTCAGGAACAATGACAAATTATGGACATTTCTCCTCAACTTATCATAACTTACAGCCTATCACACAGCAGAAAAATGAGCAAAAACAGCAGGTCAGTCACCCTTTTTCTCAGCTTTCCAACAACAAAACTTTGTCTGATCTGCTGTTAAGGATGAAGTGGATGTCCTCAATTACAGAAAAAGAAAATGGGTTCAAGGGGCACAAAAGCATGACTCCTGTTATGCTCTAAAGATGAGGAAAATTGTTTTGTGTGACATCAATTGTTTTGACATCTCAGCTAGCAGCCCCCTCATCAGACTTTTTAAACTTGAAACTGCTTCATGCAGTCTCAGGTATTTTTCACTGATTATATTTATTGTGGAGAGGAGAGGCTGCAGAACCTTGATCACGGAAGAAATATTTATTTTGGGGCTTTTTATACGGACAAAATCTTAACCTAAACACAAGCTGAGCTCCTAGAAGACGTTTAGCTAGATTAGAAGCAGCTCTGTTCTCAGCCCCCTATGGAGACGTAGTGTCAGCTGAAGAGCACCAGATTTACACCACTTTACTTTTAAATACATCATATTTTTTTGACATCACTCAGCCTCATGTGTGCCTTGTGCGTTTGTCCTTATACACCCGTTAAATGACCTTCAGCAGAATGAATGTGTTGCTAATCCCCGATGAGACATCTGCTCCTCCAAGCCTGACTTCTGTGTCCTCCAGGCATCGAACCCTGGAGGACCGCACCCCCCCTCCCTTTGTGAAACTGTCTCCTCCGAGCCTCTGATCTGACTGCTGTGTCCCTTTTTCAGCAACTCAACTCGGAGCAGGGGTCGCTGGTCCTCTGCGAGACGCTCATTGAGACGGTGTACGGGGAACGGGGACAAGTCCTAAAGTCGAAGGAGAGAAAGGTCTTCCTCTTTGATGATGTGCTGATCTGTGCCAACATAAATGTCAAGTAAGTCCCTGTTGATGCTGAATGTCCTTGCCATCAAAAATACTTTGCTAATGCATTCATAATGTGCCATTCTAGCACAGAGTTGTGTGCGAGCTTTGAAAGGAGAGTCAGTTAAAACTGCACAGCGAGGAGAAATTGCTAATAGGTGGCACAGGGCTCTAATGGGGGGCGCCCTAGGTTTTGCAAGGATATTTTGGCAAACTGCATAGCAAAGAGAAATAGCTGTTAGGGGTTTTGGGCACTATCTTGGGTTGCAGGAGCTTTATCAGCGTTAAACAAATGCTAGACTGCCTAACTACAGCTACAGGAGGCCTAGATAACTGACATAAAACATTTTTTGGTTTCTTTCCAATTTATCTTATGTGGCAGTGCCATTGATCACATCTCTCTCTCTAGTTTCCCTCTCTCTCTCTCGCCCTCTCTCTCTGGAGGAGCACACTGGAAAGGGATTTTGTATATTTTGCAAAAAGCTCCTGTCAAAATTGTCGCTGAAAGCCCCTCTTCTTCTTCTTCTTCTTCTTCTTCTTCCTCAGCCTTCAAAGTAATTATCACTCCATGTCTCATTCAACTCGAGTGTCCCAGAGTTGACTTTGTCTGCCCCGCAGGATCTCGACAAACCGATCACATTGTTGATTGTCAGCGTGATTACAGGAATACATGAATAGCAATGAACTCCTCCTCGCAGCCAGGGGTACAATTTTGGCGGGGAACATGGGTGATCATACAGATTCTAATTCCCTCTCCCGAGTCTTCATAGTGACATTTCAAAGAGAATCTTCTCCTATGAGGAGCTGGATGTAGTTCTGTTGGCAGGATGCGGATTAGGGAGGGAATTTATCACAGGTTTTTTTATTTTTTTTTTGCTCTCCATCCTCTAATTCAAAACCTTTTTTATTTACTTTTTTTGTATGTCAACAGCATGAGAGGAAACGTCTCCTATCAGAGTTCTTTGTAGTTATATCTCTCTTTTTCATCGTATATAGAAAATGCAATGATTCAAACCTTTGGAGAAGCAGCTTGAACAAGTAAAAATGCAAATATGATATTAAAGCTGAGTCTTGCATGGAGGGATACACTAAAATGAAAATAAAACTCAAATCAAGTTAAAAACCTCATTAGTTGAAAGCTTATTTTGCTGTTAAATACATTTTTTCAAGAATGTGTGCGCATGGCCGGTCACATTTCAATGGATGGTTAGCAAAGTGCAGCTCCATTACTTCTCAAATCTATGAATGCTAAATGATCTGTAGTGTTAAAGGTCACATATTCTCCTCCTTTTCAACCAGTTTAAATAAGTCTCAGAGCTCCTCACAACATGTGTGTGAAGTTTCTTGTTCTAAATCCACTCTGATCCTGTATTTGATAATGCCTATAAACCCCTCTATTACAGCCCTGATCAGAACAGGCTGTTTCTGTGTCTGTACCTTTAAATATGTAAATGAGCTGTGTTTGACCACACCCCTCTCTCTGGAAGGGCTTAGGTGTCTCGGGCTTTCTCACTCCATGTCCTATTGTTTACGGTGAGAAGGCAGACTCAGAGGGCAGAACAAACACCTAGCTGTGGGAGTGTCACCCACCTGGAGGAGGGGTTACTGCCCTTTGTGATGTCATGAAGGGAAAATCTCCAAACTGCCTGTTTGAGCACACATTTTCTGAAAAGTGGAGCAGGCCAAAGATGGAGGGGATGGACTTTTCTCATAATTGGGGGGATTGTAGACAGACTAAGGACACATATTAGACACATTAGTAATCATATTGAAGTGTATTTTGCATAATATGTGACCTTTAAGTATTGCGTTATTACATATTTATAACCCCTGCTAATGCTGAACATTTTTAAGATAACACCAAGGATAACATTAGACTGATACCACCAAACACACAGAGTTAGAAAACAATCTGCAAAAAGTGCCACCATGCTGGTCTGCAGTCCACGTGAGAGAAAGAGTTTTAAGCCCAACTTTTACCAATGAGCAGATGAGCATCAGCTGAGATTGTGAGGACTCGGAGAGGTGAGGCAGTCTTGAGAGCAGGAGGCCGCCATATGAATCGGTCTCCTCTAATTTTTTCTTCTTTTTGATCTCTATCAGGGGCCCCCCAGATATCAGCAGCCTGGTCCCTGTTGGCCCCAAGTACACCATGAAGTGGAGCGCCCCCTTACAGCAGGTGCAAGTAGTGGAGGTGGGGCAGGAGGCCTCTCAGAGCAAAGACACCTTCTTCCAACAGAGCGGAGCCAGGCGGCCAAGCGGTGCATGCACCTCAGGTAAAAAATGTCAAGCAGTCCTGTCTCATCCCTCTCCCCCGTATGTCATCCTCTGTTTTAATCTCATCACTTGGAATGACTTCTGGTCTCAGCCCCTCACTCTGACTCAGCACGGCTAATCTGTTTCTGTTCTCAAGTGTCCCGTGGAGAGCCCGGCGATGCATCCGCACTGCTTGTCACTCTGATTGAGGATGTGTTTGCGAGGAGGATAGTGATGACGGTCACTTGTTCCCATCCGCCTTGGGTGTTTTATCTCAGAGAGAGATGTGGCGGCAGAGATCCACCCAACCCCCTCCCCCGCGCCTCCCCCATTCTTGCCACAGCATCCCCACAGTCTCATTTCACTCTCTGATAGACCACAAACACATCTCGAGAGGAGTCATCAATCTGCAGAGATGATTCCCTCCCTTTCCAGGCCCAATTAGAGAGCCAGTAGCTGAAGATAGGAATCGCTGGTTGAAACACTAGTTCTCCCAGCACCCCTCACTAAACTCTGGTGTACACAGAGCTTGACGAGATCCCTGATAAATGCACCATGGGAAAAGGGGAGATACAAAGCCTTATCAGGATGTAATGGTACAGGCTTTTTGAGAAGTTGCAGCTCCACGACTTAAATATTAATGGCGCCTTCTTCAGAGATACCCGTGTCATCCTCAGCATGCAGCTGCGGTTTTGAGAGCAGGTTGAGATTCTCAATGGATTTAGCTTTCTTTCGTTTTCAGGTTAGTGTATACTCACAACTTTTACTGCAAGGTTCTGGGATCATTTAAGGTTAGATCTCAGCTGCAGCTTTTCCTCCTGCTTTCCCTGCGTCTGACTCTTCATTGTTGTGCCCCACCAGAGGCTGCCGGGTTCTGACTCTGACATCCTCTCCTCCTCCTTTTTTCTTTTTTTCTTTTTTCCAAACTTGTCCGACACACTGCGGTCACCTTAATCATGTCTATCCAGAAACCTCCCCGAACATCTGCAGGGCTGTTCTCCAAATTTTCTTTCAGACAGGCTGTCCCAACTATTTATAGTTTCATCCCCCCGTGATGTCATTCAGTGGGGGTGTCTCGTCTGAATCCTGCGTTCCTTCACCATGGCTCAAAGAGAAGTCATTATTCATCTTCGGCAGACCCTGGCATTCCTCTTTATTGAAGAAAGCTGGCCTTTAGGGTAAAACGCAGGCCCGCCTTTCTTACTCCTCCCCTTTGTGTCTGCCTTTGCCTCTCTCTCTCTCGCTCTCTTTTCCTTTTCGTTCAGATCTTCACACAATACCGATGTGAGCGTTGTTATTCCATTACAGTGTACCTACAGTGTCATTGACTTTATCTGTTAAAGTATTCCAGAGAAGAAGTTTCCCTTTTTCTAATAGGTAGCATCTTATTTCCACCTTTTAAATCGACTATATTCTCAATGTTAGAACCTGTAGCTTATCATCCTATGATGATAAAACCTCTGGGGGCCACGGCCAACTTTTCAGGTAATTGGGTGCTTTGGCCAAAACTTCCTTACTTAGTTGTTTGTGAGCTGTTGGTGAGTTTCCATATCTCAATATGGACAATATGTTCTGCCTATTTGGCTCTCTACACATATTGTTGTGTGGCATTTAACTAAACTAAACTGATTGGATAATAGGAAAAAAAACAGGAAGTGTCTTACACCAAAAAACCTAGTAGTCCCTCAGCTGCAGAATCTTTAGATATCTGTTTGTAGTCATCATCATCATCATCATCTTTATTGACAGACTCAGGAGTCCATTAGTAGTGATTACTTGATGCTCCATGTATTTAATTCTACTCCAGTTATCCACACACACTCACACACGCACCTTCCTTTCTCTCTATGTTTCAATTCTGTTGACTTTCCTCCTCAGCGGTACGATTCATAAACGTTCACCTAAAAACTCCATGTTACATGCAGCATGTCAAAACAATCAAACCAAGGAAGTGCAGAGTACAGAATAGCATATTAGTGACATGCAACAAGCTTTTAAAATACACAAATACAATGTTGTGGCCTTACATTACATTAAACAGAAGACTTTGCACCACAGTATGTGCAGAATCTCTCTCTCTCTCTCTCTCTCTCTCTCTCTCTCTCTCTCTGTGTTTCACTGCAGAGCATCAGTTTGTCAGTAAAGCCAAACAATACTTCCGATTAAAGATGACAAGTTCATTTATCAAGTATTGATAAAAAAGGTTAAAGTGTTTCCTTACAAAATATACTTTTCAGCCTCTCTGCCCCCAGTACCCCTCCCTTACTGCTTACTCTTTTGACCCGCTGTCAGGGGAACCAGTTTTTTTTTCCCCCTTCAGAAGCATACCATTGGGCTTTGGCTGTGGATCAGAGGAAGGTTTTGATGCAGGTGTGGAAGCTGCATTGTCTTTAAATCCACTGGCTAGCGTCACAGCCACAGCAGCTCCGTGTTAGATCGCTGACTTACTCCAGAGAAAGCTGGGCTGGATCCCTTTGGGCCCCGGCCTTCCTCACACTGTTTAGCTACGTGCCTGGCGGCCGGCGTGGATATCCATGTCTTGGTGTGAAAACCGTATCCTGCCTCACCAACGGGATTACGCTGGATTACAACTCAGCACATTCACCTCTCGGGCTGCAGCCAACAGCAGGCCCCCAGAGGACTCGACAGACCCGCAAAGGGGTCCATGCAATCCTTCTGCAGAGGACAGGAGGACATTGTTCTTGCAGCTTGCAGCGTGCACCATTTTATATTCAGATGTCTCACCTATTGATTTCTTTGAACAGATGACAGATGTCACCTGCTGCCTCTGACCAAGATCCCATTAAACCCCAAAAGCTCCAGTGGAGTTCTTAAACGAACAATCCCAGCCCCACCCCTCTCCTCTCCCGCTGTCTTGTCCCGGCTTTCCTCTCACTCTATTTGTGCACGTGGATAGAGAAAAGGTGGCAGGTCCCCCCTTAGAGGAGCATGCCTCACTAAGCCTGCATACCTACAGCTCAGCTCTTCTGCTACTTTTTTTTTATGTGGCAGCAGTGACAGTGCAGGACAGCGCACAAGTAAAATCTACCAGCAGAATTTAATTAGGCACTCCTCATAGAGCCTGCTGGGAAGATGTGGGCCATGGGGAGCTGGGACGGAGGATGGCAGACAGGAGGAGACATAGCAATCGATTCGCAGCAGTAGCAGAGAGAGAGACTTTGAAGGTAGCGCGCTTCCAATCGATGCTGAATTTTGCGTCTAATGAGACACCTGCATTCCTTTTGGCCGGCAAAAGGGCATCATAGCTCCAAATAACAGTTTCTCCATCTGATTGTTTTTTTTTTTTACTCATAAATTCAGCCTCTGTGGTTCAACAAATAATGAAGATCGATCCTGTCAACATCGAACCTCTTTTATTAGTGCCACTGGAGTTTCAGCCAAGAGGCAACTTTTTCCGTCTGCGCTTTCACAAGTTCTCTGAAGATTCTTCTTTTCATATTTTCTTTTCTGTTTTCCCCTGAAGGACCTTTCAACCTTGAAATTCTTTTTGAATTGCATGCCTACGCCAGGGTAGAAGGTAATATGCGCTCATGTTTTTTCAGGGGTGTAAAGAAACACAGAGGTCACAGTTCGGTTTGTACCTCGCTTTTTTGGGGGGGTCACGCTTCATGAGATTTTGGTACAACAGGGAAAAAAGTAACGAGAAGCCCAGAATGCATCGTTATAGGTTTTTCTAATTTATTTAGAGCCGACAGAAGTTTGTGACAGATACAGTTTGTTCCATCTGGTGTCTCTGTCACCAATAGTTGGCACAGCCTGCAGTGTTTGAAACATTTAAAAAAAATACAATTTCAAATGTAAGACAAAATAAAATATGTGCATAAAGGAGAAATACGTCATATCTATTTAATTTGTTCTTTGGCAATTTTTGTGCCTTTTTGCCTTTATCCCTAACCCTTTATCTGTCGGGTAGGACAGCTGAAGAGAGACAGGAAATGTTGGGAGGAGAGAGCGGGGGATGTCAAAGGGGCCGAAGTCGGATTCTAACCCACAGTCACTGCGACGAGGACTACAGCCTCTGTACGTGGGGCGTGCGACATAACGTCTACTACATAATGCGTCTATTGAAATGTATACAAAGCAAGTTTTGGTAATGTCTCTGACCCTCTCTGCTTCACATCCATACTTCCTTTGCGTTTGTTGTTTATTGGCATAACTGTTCGGGGGTTGAGATACTGCCATGAGTGGCCGCCATTTTTTCTCGGCTTAGATGTATTCGTCGTATGGCTGCATGCATGGTGACGGTTTCTGGACAAAAAAAGTTACACCCATGATGTCAACGAATGCGTCGTTGTTTGGTACATAGATGATCAGTCCATGACCAAAAAAACAAAGACACAAGGTTTAAGGCACACTGTAATTATTTTGGCCACTTAAATGTTGGAACGCAACAAAAAGACTAATTGGCCCAGTCAAGAAGAGCGCAAGGACTTTACACAAGAGGATGGGGTTTGATGAGGGACGGGTAAAACTAATCAAAGTGAGAAAAGACAATTAAACAGTCAGAAACCCCAAAGAGCAGAGAGAGAAGATACCTGAAACTGAGAGAGTGGAGAGCAGGCTTTAGGTTACAAAATTACCCAATCAAGAGGCAGGGATCGAACAAACGCTTTGAGTGTAACACTCCCCCCCCCTCTCCTCCTCTTAGGTAAAGCCATCCTTGGTCCTCCGCGCCTCTACCAGGAGCTCCAGGAGCTGCAACATGACCTTTCTGTGGTGGAGGAGGTCACTCTGCTGGTGGGCACACTGCAGGGGATGTACCAGGTACGTGCGCCTTCATGGCAACACTTAAACTGTGGCTGGACTTTCTCACAGGGAAAATGTATAAACTTATATAACATATGTAATGAGACAAAGTTGTGTCTGTGGGTGTCCTGGAAAGTCCTCTGTTAATAAGCTGTATTCTTGGAGTATTAATATTACTACATAATGCATCAAAGTCAGCCAGAGGGACGCAAGAGGTTTCCTCGGTTCACCTGACTCCACGGTTCCAAACCGCTGAAGTCACAGTTACATTTCTGACAGCCCTCTCTTGGGTTTCTTAAAAGGCCTTCATTCAAATTGGCCACTTAAAAAAAAAAAGACATGCGCCCACAGAGTGACCTTCAGATGGGCTTCTTGTTCTCCAAAAAACTGCATTCAGCATCACAAACAGTTCAAAAGACTGTTACCGCAAGTTGTGACCGACACGAGAGAGTATATTTATCTATACTTTGGAAAATATGGTATGTATTTTAAAAAAAATATTTTAGCTTACCTTACAAAAGCTCCTAAGCCCTGAGAGCCCCCCCGAAGGCAGCAAAGTCAAAATAGAAGTCTACGGAGTTAATTAAAATTCCCACATTCAGTGCGAACTAAGAGATAAAGTTTGGATGGTAAAAGGAAAGCGTTTGGGGAAACCTCTCTTGCTATTCCCTCTTAAAGAAAGTGCAAAAAAAGAAGTCTAAAGATGTTTAAAATGTGATCAAAGAGGCAGCCCTCGCATGCCTCTGGAATCTTCAATTTCTAACCGCAGGAAGTCTCACATCTATCTCCTCATCAACGGAGCCACAATGGTGGGGAATGAGATGTTCCCTCTGAAAAAGAAGTGTCAGATTTGCTATGTTGCAAAAAAAGGAACCGTCAGTGCCCCTCCTGTAGCGTTCGAATCAGGACACTTCCCAGTTGTCTGCCACTAACACATTCACACTCTGCATACACTCCAAAGCCCTGGGGGGGGGGGGGGGGGGGGGGCACTCCTGCAATCACCAAAGAGCCTTTCAGGCTAATGATGGCACCTTTGCCTCCCTGCACTTAATGAGCACAATGTCCTCAGGAGGAGTGATACCGGCCTGGCACTAAACAGCTGATTTTCACTTTCCACTCTGTTATAATATTGTCCAGCGAACAAATAGAAGAAACACTTCTGCGCAGCTCATTGACTGCAGAGAATTGATTCGATGCTATTTGACTGGAGGGACCGGCTTTTACAGTAAAACGGATGCTGGTGCTGTTTCAAATAAATTCAACGTTACATCTGAGAGGATGCGTCTGTGAGAAGATGTGCGCTTGTTTGTGTGTCTATAAATATATATGTACATCCACAGTACTCCCCTGTGGTCAGTCTGCATGAAATGTGCTTATATCTCAGCTATATGACCTGCTGTATACGCCGCCGCCGAGAAACAAGTTTGAACTGTGTGTATGTGTGTGTTTTTTTTTCCTATAAAGAACCTGAACACCACTGTGGCCCAGGACTGGTGTCTGGCTCTGCAGAGGCTTATTCGCATCAAAGAAGAACAGATCCAGAGTGCTAACAAATGTCGCTTACGCCTGCAGGTGCCTGGAAGGCCAGACAAGTGAGTAGTATCTCCCATACAGATGTGCTCCAAGGAAAATGTGCTCTAATGCAGTTTATGGCTGACTCAGATGTTGGATTTCTCGTATATTTATGATGCTAAATAGATTTTTTGGGCTCCACTAAGTTGTTTATATTTCAAAGATGATAGATAATGTCATCAGCTAATTCCACGGCCGTGGTGTGAGGGCCATTAAGGGCCAAGTGGTCAGGTATGTAGCATCACTTCCTGGGTGTCTTGAAGGCGGTAATGCTGTTTGTGTTGTGGTGACCACTCAGGGCCGAGTGTGTAACCTGTCAGTATAGGTCAAAAGCATGGAGATAAGGGCACAATGGGGTCAGCTGATGGGAGGATTAGTGGCCCCATATCCTTTTCACAACACAGAGAAAAATGCTCAGTTTAAAATGTGCTCTCCTTGTGATGTCACAGTGGGATTCTGGTAAAAATAAACAACCCTCCCCTCCCCTGGTATCTCCACCCATGGACTCCACCTCCAGCCTAGAACAAAACTGTTCTAGGCTGTTCTAGGCAAAACTGAACAGGTCAACAATTTTTATTCTCGCTACAGAGGTGTGATGTCAACTGGGAAAACTCAGGGGGGGTCATTGCATTTAAAGAGACACACACACCAAAACGGAGCGTTCTGAGAGAGCTGGTTTATACAGGGTCACAAACCTCCTCTGGTGCTTGATTCATGTTATATTTTGACCAAAGCACAGCACAGATGTTTCATTTAGACCACAGGGGACTGTTTGAAAAGGTGGAAAAGGGGGAGAATATTTCCTCTTTAAGATACTGTAAGATAATCCTTTATTGATCCCCAGTGGGGGAAATTGAAGTGTTGCAGCAGTAAAAGAAAACCTCTAAAGACTTGTCCAAGAAACCCCCCCCCAAAATTAAAATCAAACATCAAACAGCAAAGACAACAACATCTCAACAACAACAGCAGAAGAAGAAGAACAGTCGGCAGCCGAAAAGCTTTTAGGGATGATAGAACTAGAAAAACTTGATTTAGCTAAAACCAACAGTACAGCTCATAATAAAAGACAATGTGGATACTCACGTGCACTAATCACTGGGCCAACAGGACACCCTGACCTTTCACAAATGAGGGGTAAAAGAACAGTTTATTCTGTGGTGAGTGGGTCATTATCTGACTCTAATAATTCATTTCCTGCACTGCTTGGGTGGAATAATGAACAGCCCTCTTTTTCTTACCTCACCTACACATATACATAACCTTTTATCAATTACTCAACACAGATCCATTTTATTTCCTGTTTACAAGTACCGTGCTGGAAATAAAAACCCTCTAAAATTCTGTATTTGGCAGAGTTGTATAAGAGATTACAATGGATTCCAGTTTTGTGGCATCTGTTGAGGAAAGGATAAGAAAGGGAGACAGAGGAGGACAAAGGGAGAATGATTGAGATAGAGAAGCTGGAGCCCTGCTGAGAGGGACTAAGCAGGAGAAGGAGAGGAAGAAAGCAAAGAAGAAAAGAGTGAGTGTTGATCGAAGCTCTCCGGTGAAAGACCTGGCTCGGTGCCGGCAGGGCAGTGGCAGTCAGAAGAGTGTGGGCCCTAATGCTTCAGAGCCACGGAGAATGTGACCGTGCCAAACCAAGCTAAAGTGACAGCTTGAGCAGCGGAGCTGTTCAGATCACTTCTCCCACATCTCCCAGCTTCCTCGTCGGCTGTCACACCAGGCCTGCAGGGCCAATCTGCTTACTCAGATGTTTGGTGGAGCCAGATGTCATGCTTACAAGATAGTCCCCGAATTCCCCTTCAAGGGGTACCCTATTTGCTGAATTCTTGTGATAACGTCATTAGCAACTGAGCTGATGAGGAGATTCCCCCCCCCCCCCCCCCTGCAGATGTCCAAGGCGTGTTTCAACATTTAAAACTAAAAGTCCCTGGAAAGCCAATTCCACAATAGCCTTTTAACTATGTGATTCAGCGTCTATGTTCATATAAGTAAGCAACTGCAAAAGTATTAGGGATTACTTTTGATGAAAAAAAAACATTGTCAGTTTCTTAAAAGGGGACATAATATGAGAAATCCACTCGTACAGTGTTTTTGAACATATATTTTGGTAACCTGAGTGTCCAACGACCCACAAAATGTGAAATAAATCCATCAAGTCCTTTGTTTGTGGTCTGCACAAGTCTTACAACACAGAGAAAAATGCTCAGTTTAAAATGTGCCCTCCTTGTGATGTCACAGTGGGATTCTGGTAAAAAATAAACAACCCTCCCCTCCCCTGGTATCTCCACCCATGGACTCCACCCCCAGCCTAGAACAAAACTGTTGAACAGTTCAACAATTTGTATTCTCGCTACAGAGGCGTGATGTCAACTGGGAAAACTCAGGGAGGGGGGGGTTCATTGCATTTAAAGAGACACACACACCAAAATGGAGCGTTCTGAGAGAGCTGGTTTATACAGGGTCACAAACCTCCTCTGGTGCTTGATTCATGTTATATTTTGACCAAAGCACTGCACAGATGTTTCATTGCGACCACAGGGGGACTGTTTGAAAAGGTGGAGAAGGGGAATAATATGTCCTCTTTAAAGTTCCAGAGACAACTCTTGGGATTGTTTATTGTTGCGGCCCCTGTGGACAAAAGGGGTACGTCATATCTCTTTGCTGATCTTCTCATGTTCGAGTGAAGACAATACATCTCATAATGCTCATAATAATTATTTTTAGATGGTAGAACTTCTGCTTCCTCCTCTGATCCTGGATTTAATTAGACAATCAAATATACTCTTTAGGGCTGCACTATGCTGGTGTTTATTTGCCAATCTCTCTGTGCTCAGCCAGGCAGATGTCTATCAAAATGTGATCAGCAATGCTCTACAGTGTTGAGAAACACACTAAACATCAAAATGAACTGATTTTATTCTACAGGGTTTTCTAATGGTTCTGAGGTTTTATTGCTTTGCTTTGAAATCATTAAAGCTTGTCACTGTTTCCTGCAACATTTTCAAAGGCTTTTGAATATTGTAGAGTGAGACCTGTGCCCAGATCTTTCCCAGAGATGACCATAGTAGAGGTAAACGATAACAATGTCGGTGGAGAAAGATAAGTCTCCTGTAGGGGGAAAAGAAACCCAATCCTGGTTGTGTGAAAGCAATTTAATTGAGGCTGGGCCTCAGTGTCGGGTGGCTGGACTGGCAGAGAGCCTCAGGGCTGGGGGTGACAGGTGGCACAGCGGGTGCCCAAACCATTCTGACACTACCCAGGGTGCAGCAGTGGCAGATTGCATTGGAGAGCAGTGGGCAAACTGGCTCCATGTCCCATATACAAACACACCCACACAATTACACCCAGGCACATGCACAAACACACATTTTTGTTTTTCTCTTGTCTGTTTTTTGTTTCTAAAATGGAAAGCACTCTACAGGAGACTTTGCTTTAAGAGACTCTTCTCACTCGATCATGTTCCCTCACTTTCCTCCTGATTACAGATGCACCTACACTAAAGCAAACATGAACGTTGCACAAGGATGCACACACAGAAACAAGAGCACAAACACACACACACACACACACACACACACACTCTCGCATACATAAAGCCGAGTCTTTGCTCTGCTGGGGAGAGAGTAGGACCGCAGCAGGGACCCCCTGTACTGAGTTGGTCCCCTCCTGTCTGGCCGTGAGCGACTCTCTGCAGTCAGGCAGCACATCACAGCCTCCACACTGCAAACAGACTGAGGACGTGGAGAGAATCCTGACTGCTGCCTCAAAGGCACCAGCCTACGTGTGACAGCAGTTCATTAACATCCTCTTTTACCGCGTCTGCCGGAGCAACCACAGGCACAGATACACGGCAAGCCAAAGATACAGATACCACATTTCATACTTTAACCAAATGTGTTTGTTGCTTTATCCTCTATTCCCAGCAGCATGCATGAAGGAACAGTATTGTACTGTGAGCCTGAAGCCTCTTTTTTTCATGGTCCCTTTTATTGAGGCTGTGCAGGCTACCCTGCAAGGCGAATCGCAAACCTTTCATTCTCAGTCATATGATGGATTCAGGCTTCATATCCAGTTCATTCCTGCTGAGAGTCTTGTCCAAACAGACTCCTGAAGAGGATCTTGGGGGCCCTTTTGACCTTCCTTCAGTGTCTGGACAACATGAGGTTTCTCTTGATTGTCTAGGAGAAGAGGTGCACTGTGCATATGTGCATGGATCCTAATTAATTCTTAAGGAACTTTAATTTATGCCGACCTTTAGTGGCATCCACCCTCAAAGATAGTTTACTTTGATTTGTCCAAACTTTAAAATTTCCACCTCTTGAAGGATTTATTTAATGTCAAACCAATGAGGGTTGATCTACATTTCTATCAAGATGCTCACAGCGAAGAAAATTGATGATCAAATTCAGCAGCATCATCTCTTGTCTCTGTTACTTTTGTTCTCTGTTTTGTTTGAACTAGCTGTTTGGAGGAAACTCAGAAACCTGAGTCCCCAAACTGATGTCCCAAAGGCAGATTTAGTCTTCTAGTCTAACTCTGTAGGCATCAAAGTGTGGCTGAACTGCACCATTCCTCTGCATCCACCACTACAATGCTTGTATCATTTTTATCATTTCTTTTGATCTCGAGACATCTCGCTGTTTTTTAAGACACAAGAACAACCACAGCACTCTCCTTTCACACAGTTCTCAGGTGCATCGGGGCCAGAGCTGGAGGGCATTTACGGTGGATTGTCTCAGGTCAACTGTTGTGGAAAAATGGTCTCTGCTTCAGTTATTAAAACATAACGGAGAAATGTGTTTAAGGAGGTATTTCATCTACTCTTCTTTGCTTTGTTCGCTACATTAATTTCTTATGTAGAAGAACTGTTTAATATAGATACTCAGCCTACACATGTTTACTTCATGGGGTTCTTTTTGATTTGTTCACTCATGTTGCTTTACTACTAAATATCCCGATGGACGCCGCGTGGCAAGTACAGTTTCATAATTGTTTGTAGATTTTTTTTTGTGCATAAATGAAGAAATATGCTCCAACTCTTGACTTGCTCTAGCAGGGAAATATCTCTAGCAGGTGTAGCATCAACTGGACATCACTTCCTGTTGTTTAGTGGTGCTATTTATGCCACTTTTAGTCGGTAACCAAGCGGTGAAAAATGCAGCCAATGGGGATGTGCAACAAACTGCAGTTCCTGGAGTGTCCACTTGAGGCTGGCTCCAAAGCAGACACTCGTATGAGGGTGTCATTGAAAAATGCCTGTTTTTACATGTTTTAACATGTTTACAGCGTGGTTCCAAAAAAATGTTGGTCTGATTAGTTCTTCGTTTTCATTGGCACACACTGTACAGAGAGTTTTAAATAACTCTTCCATTTTGCTATGTTTAAGGATACGAGTTATTAGGCATGTGGCTGACCTGAATCACGGGCGGGTGCACTTGTAGCTGTTTGTCAGGAGGCTTAAAACCCGCCTCATCACCACCTCTAGGTTGACTGAAAGTTAGGTCGAGACAGCAGTTCCAGGATGGCGACCGCCACTGACCGGCTGCCGAAGCCCCCCCCCCAGCAACCAATGGGAGACGTCACTCAGGCTTTGTTTTCAGTCTATGGCTATAACAAGTGGGCCGTGGTCGGATTTGAACCCACGGCTGCTGCGACGAGGACTGGAGCCTCTGTACGTATACGCAACATTACTGCTAGGCTATCAGGCTCCCCACAAAAATGATGATTTTTGAGGCAGCAAATAAAAAACTAGTCCAAAATCAGATACCATGTCATACCATACCATACCATACCATACCATACCATACCATACCATACCATACATCCCAATACAGGGAATCTGTGATAATTGATATAGTGCAAGTCAATCTTATACAGCACAACATCTGATCAACGGATGGCAAGGTGGCTAATGATACGATACAATATGATTTGATCTGATACACGATAAAGGGCCAATAAAAGCGAGAATATAAAGATAAAGAAATCAGGCAGAAAATTAAGTATTGTTATTGACTGACGACATTGAGACAACAGACGGATAAAGACAGACCACTACTGCAAGTCGCAAGTTGCGCAGCGCCATGCCTGAATCCACTGTCAGTCTATCTGTGTGTGTTTCTCTGACCGATTGTCAAATCCGTTCAGAACTAGTTCAACAAACTCCAGTAGGGACTCTGAACTGTCACCTTTAACTCCTCTCAGTATTTGCAGAGCAGACTTTCAGGGTGGAGGTGAACTGAAGGATGGGTGCATGACAGACTGCCACTCAGCACTCACTCCTACATCTGTCCCGTCCTTGTGCATTAGTGTCACACGTGTGCCTCGGCACTGACCTGCTCCCATAAATCAGCCAGAGTAGAGTCCTCGCTTGCTTCTCTCCCCCCTCGCTCCACTCTGCCCTCTCTTCCCTCCCCTCCTTTTTTTTTTTTCACTCGCTTTACATCTCTGCTCTCCTCATCTCTCCTCTGCCAGCATACCCGAGTCTAGTTCTCCATTCAGGCAGTGCACCACACCTGCACTGCGGCTGTCAATCAGCAGGCGGGAGGGTGGAATCGAAGGCTGCTCTCAGTTTAGCATGTCTGTGGCCGTGTGGGCATGAAGTGTTACCTTAGGATTCCCACCAAGTGAGTGGTTTTATTCGCATCGCACGCTGTCTCTCCTTCTGTCTTTGGCAAATTGCCTCTGCTATATTTAAGCAGCGAATGGTATGAATGACACCTTTTTTCGTGATAGCTCTACTTTTTTTAACATGTCAAGAAAGTTTGAGATCTTACTTCTTACTTGTCTGCAATCTCTCTCTCCTATATGAGAGCTTCTAGCACTGCCTTTTTCCTTCCTTCCTCTATATGAAATGAGAAATGAATTTGCAGCGGGCAGCGGCAGGTATCACAGAAGCAGAATTTCAGGCTGTGCACAGTTCTTCACTCTATTACCTTCTAATGATGTCTGAATGTGAAATTGTCTTCCTTTCCGCGCGCAAGAGAGCCCAACCTCCAACTTTTTTTTTTCTCACAAGCTCTCTTACGCTCTCTTTTTTCTTTCTTTCATCACCTCAGAATCACGGTGGAATAGTTATACAGGTGACTGAAGCAGGGCCATTATTTTGAAGAGCTGCTTAGTGCTTTAAAAAGACATCTCATCCTCTGCCAGACAGCGTATTTGTAGTTCAATGAAGGCTGATCAATCAGCACAACAGAATGCTCCTGTCAATGGCTGAGTCATTGCTAACGCGGGGCCCATTCTGCCAGTCTCACTTTAGTCTGCTCTGCATTAAGAACTTTTTATGTTAGTAGACAGAAGAGAGAGTCAAATATTAACACACAGGCCTGGCTAGTGGTCTAATAAGCTAAAAGGGAAATTGACAAAGTACTTGCTGAGGGAAGCAATATGTTTAGCTTTAAATTGAAAACTGAGACGATAAAGGCTGCCCTGAACAGGTGCATTCACTTACTTTGTGTTGTTACAGTTTCAGCTCTGACTCGAGTACAGCGACCAAGAAAAGGACCGTGCAAATTTTTAATTGCATCGACTTGATAAAGTACATGTTTTATGCAAATTTCAGCAGGATATCTCACTACCATTTTTAAAAACCTTGGCTAGTTGGTGAGCTATTTAGCATCTAACAAAAGCCTATTGAATCAAGAAGGTTCTTCCACTTTAAAGAATTAGCGGTTACAAACAATGCAACAGCTAACTGAATGAAACTTAAGAAGAGGCTCCACTACAATAGCTAGTGAGCAGCTAAAAGACATCTGAATAAACCCAAAAAAACAGTGACCCCACAACATTTCCTTGTTGGCTCCAGCTAACTGAATAGACCCCATGAAGACACCCAACTACACAAGCTAGTGAAAGCACACTGACTGAGCCTAAAGAAATTCAGAAATCACATTATTTTACTGTAGCTACTGTAGGTAGCAGCAATGAGACTGGCTAAAGCTAACTGACAAGTCCAGAGACACAGAGGTGTCCTAACAAAAATAGCAAGTTAGCAGCTACAAGCCGGGCAAATTCTAACTTATTTAGCCTAAAGGAAACTAGCAGTTGCCCAGCATGAGAGGGAGAATGTTAAGCTGTGTTATAAGAAAATATTAACAAATGTTTTTTTATTTTATTCCCCCCCCCCACGACACATTCAATATTATCAGCAACTTTGCCGTCACATTGTCTAAAACTGGCAGCTTTCCTTGCACATGCTTGTAAAGTCTACATCGAAAACAGTTTCATAATAATCTGTCATGCTGCTTGCATGCATGCTGTCAAGTTGTTGCTATTCACTTTCTTTTTCACCCCTGAATTTCCTGAATGTCTTTTTCATGCAACACAACCCCAGTAGGACTAAATCCATCTTATGTTCATTAACAGATATTTGTTAGTCTTACGATGTGTCTTTCAGTTTGGCAAAGAAAGTGAAATTCCCCTGTAAAACACTTAGCCCTGGGAGAGGCCTTGCATTTTTGTGGCCAATTTGAGTATTGACTTTTGCTATCGACTTTGGGCCTGTTGTTTCAGTAGCCTTTGAGACCACCTTAAATCACTCCTATTAGACCTCCTCGTGGTTATCTCTTAGTCATTTCAATTTTTAGAATCCTTTGTATCATTCAGGTAGAGCGACATTTACCCATTTTCTTTCCCAACCCTTATTCTTTTTGTCCTGGTACATTCAGCAGCATGTCTTTCTCTCATTCCTACCTCAAATAATAATAGAGCTGCCTGACTGAGCAGATGGAAAAAGGCATACCTGGTAAATATGTCAACCAGCAGACAGCATAAAAGTAAAAGTTTTTGTTGTCACAAAACTGAGAAACTAAAATCAGCTGCTTCAAAACACAATGGCCTTTACCGAGACATACAAAAAGAATGACTATCCTCGAGCTATCTTTGTTCAGACAAATATCACACTTGGCACCGTGGAGGGAGACATGAACACAAGTCTGTCTCAGAGTTCTTACATTTGGGCAGCAATGAAAGATGGAGCTATAAAAACAGTGTTTGACTGACATTTATTTGTTTACCTGAAGTCTTCTTTTTGCTTTGTAGCCTAGTGTTACCTTGATACAATTTATAGCTCTTTCAACACATGAAGAGAAAGACCTCAGGGGATAAAGGAGACAGGACAGCCTATGGCTCTGAACTCCTTGTCTCCACATGTGTACCTTGATAGCACGAATTTGATGAAAGAATCATCTGATACTAACTAAATCTGAAATAATATCTGGATAATATTAATTTCAAATTTCCAGAATCAGACTGACCCTATGTCTATCCTCCTTAGGGCCCTGAGTTCACAGTTGAGAGTTATGTGCACAATGCTGCACAACAGTAACATCAATTACTGCAAAGTTCAACAGAAAGACTTGGCCCAGGCAAAAGTTTGTCTAACTGGAAGTAGCCCAGCAACAGTTGCTATGAGAGGGGGCTCTCTGATTGTTGGTCAGCTAACTAATCAAACAGCCAGCAAAGGATCAATGGAAAGATATTATTATTATATTATTATTAGGTATAAGGGTAGATATTTCTATATATGTGCCAGTTCAGCAAAATTGGCTTATTTTTTAACTGCTGTAGGTTTATGATGGCTGGAAGGACACAATATTTATATATATATAATATATTAGATCATAAACATTACTTACATATAACATTACTTTACATATAGCATAGCATATTTTACTCACACATCCAATACTTTAGAAAACAGACATCAACACATGAAGCAAAATGAAACACACTTCAGGTTATATTAATGTTATTTTTGTCAGAAATAACATAGTTCAAATCTCAAAAGAAATATGCATTTCTCCTCTACACAGTATCAAAGCGACAACAGATTTACTGTCAAAAACATCTAAGTTACCGTACGGGGTCAGAGGCAAAATGCAAATTCCAGAATAAAGATGTGTCCTCTGACATGAAACACAAGGCCTTGAGCAAACTAAATTCACATGATTTACTTTGAAGAGGAAGACGGGACATTTTTCAACTCTGGTAAGCTTTAAATTATACATTCATAATGGATATACATACATACATTAGCACTCAACATCTGTCTCTTGAGGATTAAATCATCCGTTTTCCGTTCATTACACTTTTGAACCCCTTACTTTATTATGAAATAGTAATCTCAGAGTTTGCTGTTTTTACTGTGACGCCTTGTATTTGGAGGATAAAGGAATGTTTCTTCAAAAAGCTATGTTTTCAATATCAAATGCTCACCCCCTGCAGACTTGAAAGGTGTCTCTGAAAAGTTTGTAGCTCCTTTTCAAAAGGATGGCAGGTGCAGTTGGCTTGAATTCATGGCTTTTACAATGGATACCAACAGTGACCCAGTTTGCGGGGGGAAAGAGTTCACAGAAACTTTTCATACCACCACTGCAGCATGACAAACTTCACCTCTGTCCATTTTGTTATTTTGGTATTCTTTGCCTTCTTCACCATTATTAAACCAGATTTATTTGGTCTTTATCAAACAAGGCTGCAGATCTGCAAAATGACCATTATCTGTTAACACAGTATTATATAGTGGAGGACTTTTTCAATGCAAAACACACCTGGGCGAAGAAGTAAGCCTTTGAAACTCATTGTTATTCTTTTGAAATATTTGCAGTTTGGTTAAGTTAAGGCATAAAAACTTGTCATTTAAGTTGAGCTGGGCAAAAAAAAAATGGTGGATTTGTCCCAGCCGAGTTTGTACTTAAAACAGTGTTTCAGTGCATTTAACCCCTTGAAATGCGACGTGGGTTAAATTTTATCCTTGGCAACTATTCATGTCCATCAGGAAACAAGGGGACAGACATTTACGAGTGTGTCCCTTTTTTATTTTTTTCCCTTGCTGAGATTGGTGGTTCTAGTTTTGTGTTGTTGAAAAAACAGCAATGCAGGAGCAACAGCATGGCAGGCTTTGGCAGGCCATAAATGTTTCAAACCGGGTCTCACAACTTACCAATTTACAATGTAATAAAGGTCAAAAACAGACGGCCATTGATTTGTACGATCCCATTGTCACTTGACCCAACCCTAGATCAAAGCCTGCACAAAATGCAGTTCTGCAAGACAGCTGAAACGAAGTTACACCATCATGGCAACTTTTTACTTCCTCATTGCATTCACAAAGTCATTAAAATTGGTGCCCCAGTGTGAGGTTTGAAATTCCATTACGGCAATGGGGATCAGGGGTGGAACGGCTTTGCCCCACCATTCTGCCCACATGGGTTACACATTGCAGGTGATGCGCAACAGGCGTATATATATTACCTGGTGATATGCAAGAGCCAACTTTAACTTGTGTATCCAAAGTCTTTCAAGCTGTCAATATTGACTTTGGTTTTCCACTGGACTCTTAAGTCTGATCTCTTGGGTGACAAGACAAACCCAGAATTTGTAAAGGATTCCAGTGATCAGGTTCCCAATTGACTTTCAGTTGACATGTTTCCATGTTTCAATGTTTCCATGTTGCCAGTATGTCATTTCCACACAAAAGTTGCCAAACCACTTAAAGCTGTGAAAAGAGAGTGGGGTATGTGATGTAGTTCTGTGAGACAAGGCTGAAGGCCACGTTGCAAACATGTATGAGGAATGTTCAGCTCATTATATACTGTATATCAGTTAACTGGTGTGATATATGACTTTTTGAATTAATGCAAATCTCCTTTTTCCAATTAGTAAAGGAGTAATAGGTCATTGCATGCAACAGGACTAATTAGCATTTTTTTTATACTTAACAATACGTTTGTGTATCTTACAAGACAGAGGCTCAGCCTTTCAAAATTTGATGCTAAGAGACTCAACCTTGACTTGTTCGACTATTGAGAATGAATGGTACAAAACGAGCCAAACCATTAAAAGTATTACTCTTTCTTCCTGTCTTTCTCCTTAAATGCCACTCTCTTCCTCTGCCACTCACTACTCAAACATGTTATTTCCTTCTGTGTCTGAGCTTGAATGGGCACAAAAATCCTTCACTGATCAGAGCCTGTGCTGGTCATGCCGATCCCAGCAGGACTCTAACATTAGCAGCACTGTAAGAGTCTGAGTCCACCTACACACTGTGACCATGCTGCGCGGTCATCGCAACCTGCACTGAATGTTGACCTGAAATCACAAAACCCTTACGGACTGAACCTTTGTAAAACTACACGCAGGTCTTCTGATAGAAAGGAAAGTCTTGATTCATCAAAGGTTAAGTGCCATGAAATTAAAAAAAATGGTTGGTTCCCTCTTCCTCTTTATGTATTGTCATGCTTCCTTTTCTTATAAAGCACATTGGCAGTACGTTTCCATAACGACAGTTGTTCTTAACCATGAAAGTCCTCCACTTTCCTTCTCTCTTTGCAACTGTCAATCCCGTTTTGTCTTTTTTTCACTGCCTTCCTTTGAACTCTTACACAAGTGTTACACTAGCATTCAGAACCCAATTTAAACCATTGAAACAAACAACTATCTCAAAGCGGATACCAGGGTTATACACTTGTGGTGGTGCGCAGAAAGAATGCATTCCATAAATCAGTTACAGCTTCAAAGGATGTTTTCTGTAGACTCTTTTGATAAACAACCTGCACTTGAGATTCCCAGCTCCTGCAGCCACATATCCGATGTGTCCTTGGGCAAGACACTTAAGCCCAAGTTGCTTCCGCTAAGTCGGCGGTGTATAAATGTGTATGAATGGGGAAGGTTAACACTGATGGACACTTTACATAGCAGCCTCTGCTTTCAGTGTGTGAATGTGTAGGTTTGACCTGCAGTCTCAAAATGCTTCGAGAAGTCAGAAGACTAGAGAAGCGCTATACAAGCTCAAGTCCATTTACCATTTATCATAAAATCTGGGCATGAAAAAAAATATGTGATCTTTTAAATGTGTGTTTTTGTGTCTTCTCATCCAGGTCCGGACGTCCTGTCAGCTTCATGGTGGTCCTTAACACTCCCAACCCCCTCAGTAAGATCTCCTGGGTCAACCGTCTGCACTTGGCCAAGATAGCACAACGTAAGCACACACACACTCACACACACACACACACACACTCACAGGCATAGACACACAGGGAAAGGGATTACTCCGTCATTCTTATTTAAACAGAATGATGTAATGCAGTGAAATGTAATGACAATGTTTTAAGGCAGCGGCTCAGACATACCACAGACGCACCATCAGTGTTCCCTTCACTCTCTATTTGCTAAGTGCACACGCCTTGTGATGACTTCTAAAATCAGAGGAAGAAAATGGAGATTCTCTGCAGGGTCGTCTGAAGTTTACATGTGGAGGACGGAAGCAAACTGCTTTGGCAATTTGAAATGAATAACCTTGACTGTCTTCCATGAAAACATCAATGAATTAGGAAAGTTTGTTTTGCCAAGTGAGTGCGGCCGTTACCTACTAGTTCATGAAAAAAGCATCAGCATTCATTTCAATGTTGTACGACCAATTATTTCTACTGCTGTGGATCCCTTTTTTTTAAGCGCTGGATGTCTGATTTATGGTGGTCAACATTTATGTTGGAAAAGATTGGCCAGACCGTGCCCAGCAGGGTGCAGCACCGTTCTGTATTTTATCTTCCCAACCTCTCTCCTCCAACCCTTACCTCTCTCTGCTTGGGCCCTAAGCCCTACTGTGCAGTCTGACCCACTATAGGAGGTCTTCCTCTCTGGGCTTCATCAATGCATGCTGTCATCCAGTGGTGAAAACATACACGGGACCATCGTGGACATTAATCTTGTTATTTTGCCATGATGGCACGCAAATCCAACCCACTCACCACCCCAGCCCCCTCCACCCCGTCCCTTCCCTGAGCTCTGCGTCGCCTTAAGCGCCCTTCCTTGTCACACACGCTCTATTCTGGGTTTGTTTCGGGGGCGGTATGTGTCTCAGCGCCAAGTCTGTGTGCTCCGATCATATTGTTGTGGCTTCCCACGTCCCATAGGCCATTGCTGTAAGCGAGGCACAGAAGTATTTGAGGTTTGAGAGGAAGTTATTGGTGGATTAAAAGGACACTCGTTTAAATGTCTCACTTAGATGAGTGGCCGGAGATGTATTTGTCAATGTTTTTAATACCCAGGCGTTGCCTTCAGAGGATCAGTGACACTTGATGTGGGCAAAGGTCAAGATGCAATTTACAGAAGATTTCCTCCCTGGTGTCTTGCGATTCTCAATCTGTGCACAGTAAAAGAAGAACACACTTAAAGAACACTGGATACTGCTGGCCGTACAACCACAGTGGGGCATACAGTTTATATATAGCTGTGGATCTTGCTGTATACAGTTTGTGTCAGAGTGGCATCAAAAACATCAGGCTGAGGAGTGCAGAGGAAGCCGTGACGGCAGAGAAGTGCAGCATCACTAGCTAGTCGTTGTTGCTCAAACCTTTATGAGCAACAAGGCAGACCTGCTAAGGTGGACAGCGGCATATTCAGGCCTTTTACCTGAAGGCCCTGACACACCAAGCAGACGGCAAAGAACTAGTGATGAAGAAGGCCGACTGAGGCGTCGTGAGACGTCGTTAGGCAAAGAGCGCCTTTGTCTTGTCTAAGAAAATGTCACTTGAACACACCGTAAAGACTACAGCCGGCCACCACGTACGTTCTCAATTGCGTGAGAGAAAATAACTCTCCATTCAAGCAGGCAGCGGTGGTCTGTTGTTATGATACGAGAAGACCATTTTAAAGATTTATTCTGGGGCTTTTTGTGCCTTTAATGGAGAGATAGGACAGTGGATAGAGATGGAAATCAGGGAGAGAGAGTGTGGGTAATGACATGCAGGAAGGGAGCCACAGGTGGGATTCGAACCTGGGACGCCCGCTTGGAAGACTGTAGCCTCCATACATGGGGCGCGCGCACTAACCACTGCGCCATCAGCGCCCCAGAGAAGACCATTTTCACACCGCTGTTGTTGCTCGCCACTCGTATTATAGGTGCTTCTAAACGAGATTAATGTCTGAAAAAAAGTTGAAAATGGCGCTGGCGTTGTCAGCCCTTGGGCTTTTAGTGGAAAAAGAAAAGAAGAGGCCGAGGCGACAAATAAGGAGAAACCGCACTAAATGGGTGAAAGCATGGATACTACAGCGGCATGCTCAAGGAGCTTTTCCTGAACCTGTGTCGAGAGCTGGAGAGAAATGAAACCTCCGAACAGCCAATCAGAGTACTCCTCTCACCTATTTACTGGCGGACTAAAAGCTATTACACAGTTCAAAGGGTGGCCGACACCATTAACTGCATGTACAGCTGAAGGAGGAACAATCAACAGATTAGGAGTTTTTTTTAAAAACACATTTTTATAATTTATGTAGCCTACACTTTAGAAAAAAAACTCCAAATAAACTTTTATTTAAATGTCTGGCTTTCATTAAAAGTTTAAATGTGGAAAACGCAGCCTGAACACCCTGAAGACAAGCGATAAAATGCTATCAAAATGTAAATATTGCACAGCTTTCCCTCTCACATCGCCTGACTCTATAATGGTACATCTGTCAGCATCAATCTGTCTTTGTCAGTGCTATTCAACCACCTTGTAGCCCCGAGCACTTTCCACAGACAAGACGTTCCGAAGATAAACGTACAAATCTTTGCCTTTCCTGAAGTTAAAAAAGTTTCTCGTCGCTCGACTGATCAGGGGGAAATTGACACATCTCAGACTGTTAGGTTTTTGGGCCTTTAGCCAGCGCCGCTTTTCCTGGGCACGTTACCACGAGAACAACAGCTTCGATCCCTCCATCAACCAACATGACAAGCAGCCAAGTGTAAGGAGAACAAGCTGCGAGGTGCAAGGAAAGTAATAAGCAGGCCGAGTGAGGATGGGAAATAAAATAAGGAGGAGTGAGAAAAAGAGAAGAGCACTCTTATCCCAGAGGAATAAGGAGAGAGGAGGGGAATCGTGATTTCTGTATATCAAACTCCAGACTGATTCGAGCAGTGCAGCTGCTGAGAGAATAAAAAGACCATCCTGTTTCACTCAGATGATGATCACTCATATTTTGCTTTAAAAGCAAAGTGTGTAATACTTTCCACATAAATACAGCAGAAATCAAGTACATGTATATCCTCTGTACACGTCTCTCTGGGTCATGACTGTCTACAATAAGCTCGAGTCCCGCTGGCTGTGATGTTGTCAGAGCCGTGTTTACATCATGTTAACATGGATGGGACGGCTGGCTCCTCCTCTTGTGTATAAAAGCTGTTTAAGTGAAAGACTAGAGAAAAGAAGAACATACTCACTGATTATTTATTGAATGCAATGTGAAGCTACGAGCTAACTAAAGTTTGCTAACATTACCATGCTAACACAACAATGCAAGCCAAAGGTGATTGCAGCTCGAGAAAAGGTCAACTTTTTTCCGCCGCTTGTGCTTAAAGGTGCTTAATTATGGTGCGTTCTAATTTGATAAGTCCTTTGTGTGAACGCGAGTGGAGAAAGGTTGGAGATTTGTCGATGTAGGATTGACACCGTGTATTTCTCTCAAATTCAATACTGAGGTTTTTGTAAACATCTTTGTCCAAGTGGGAATCATCTGGGATGATTCCCACTTGGACATGGATTATACCTTGTTGTAGAATTAGATAATATGAAAACAATTAGATGACTTCAATGAGGGTTGCTGTTCCCATTCTGGTTTTGTCACACTCTCCCTCCTTCCAGCTAATATGAAATATATGTCGCTCTTTTGTCATGCATCATTGTTAGGTGGGGATGTTTTTGCTGTAAATGTTCAATGAGGAAATTGTAATAAGACAGAATCTGGATTTTTTTAAAGAATTTATTCGGTGGAGACAACACAGGAACAGAAGACACATGGCTGACAAACTTCTCATGTTAACAGTGTTGCTTATATTCTGTCAGCAAGTACAGGATACACTTCTAATAGGCTAGAAAGAACACACTTGGCTCCTCTCCAAATATAGCTCTGCTGCTATGAGATCTCTTTCACATGTGTATTACAGCTACACCAAAATGACCAAGATGAATGAATTCATGAAAATTTGTTCTAACAATCATGTATGCTTGCAGTCCGAAGTCCTTACCAACCACAACCGATCATGGAGTGAGATCTCAAATTGCTTTATGAATTACATACTCTATGTCCAAGCCCCATACTCCATCAATCCTCCACATCTGCAACCACATGTACCCTAACAAACTGAGGTTAATGGAGATGTTAATTATGATTAGCTACAGATTGGTGAGGTCACAAACACAACATTTACAGCCTGCCAACTTTGACCTGAGTGACAAAACATTTAGCAGACATAAAAGGGGAGTGACACGCCTGTACAGCATTTATTTGTTCACTGTTTATAGTTTCTTATACTCGGGACAGTCACAGGAAGGAAGAGGCCCAGCATGGTTGTGGATTGTTGATGAATTCATGATTGTGAATGTCAATGCTTAAGGTCAACTATAAAAAAAAAACAGTTGATAGCAAAATGCTCTGTGCACTGTTTTTATTATTGAAAACACAAGTTTTTATTTCTGTGCCAACATATATTACATTTTGGAGAGGCGCAACTTGTTTGAACTTCATTGTTGGAGTTATTTTGTGCTCAAGATGTCAAATTTAATAGTACAAAATTAGGAATTCAATATTCATGAAAAATTTAACATTTTTATGGTATTAAGTTAAGCATCAGGACCACATAAAATGAAGAGACCACTACAAAAATATTTATCTGGTTCTCTTATTTATAGGTTTGTGTAAAAAAATTCAAAAGTAAAATTATCATTTATCTCATTGTATAAAATATGAATTATATAGAAGAATAAATATTCTCATTCAAGCTTTTTTTGTGAAAAAATCACAACTGTTTAACATATAACAAAAAGAGAGGCAGTCTGTAATAATTATTTAAAAAAAATCAGAATACAAATTTTTACTTAAACGCATAGTGTGTAAATTCTACCACCAGGATGCTCTCAATCAAAACAATAACAAAAGATGACGTCGAGGCTAGCGGGGGGAATCATGGGAGTGATTCTCTCGAGCTAATCTATCCAAGTAAAATTGACATGCCATTTTTATCACAGCAGCACATACAGCAACAGTACGGCAGCTTTCAGTAGCAGCTCCTGCATCCTTATGTAGCGGTCTTTGACGTAACATCTGTCGTTTCCATAGCAATAAACATGTCATGTCTGTCATGGCGGCCGCCACAAAAGACACAGGGCTTGACAACTTTAAAATGAAGGATTTCTCTGGCTTTGATAACTGTTGGAAATATTTGAGCTATATATAAATATATAACATAGGTTAAGTACATTTTTAATTTATTTAGATATTTAAGTGTACAATTACACTTAAATTATTAAGTGTGATAACCCTGAATTTGACCATCTTTGTGTGCACTCCATCAGTCTTTTGTGTGGCGTTTTGCCACTCTTTGTGCAAAAATGCAAGCACCTGTTCACCATATCACTGCCAACACTGGAATAGAATATCTTCCATGCATGCAGAGATGCTGATTTAAGAATCAGTTGGATTGGTCTCTGGATTGGTTTTTTCCACAGTTGTATAACACTTTGCTCACGACCATACATACGCAGTAGTCAATGGGACATGCTGGTGCTCGTCATGATTCATTTTAAATCAAATGGAGGCGACGAGGGCGGGGGTGATGGATTTCATTGAATCCCTTGGGGAAATAGATCAGCACCAACCTGGTCATGATGACAATTACATGTTAATTGTATTACACCCACACTTTGCCTTCCCATTTAACCAAATGTAATTACAATAAGCGAGTTGTTGATTTAATTTCACGGATGGCGTACTGACACCAAGGCTTCCTCGTCGTTGTGGGTGGAGGCAGTTCCGGCCCCTCTCAGGGGAGACCTACAGTCGAAACAGCAATCCAAACGCACCGATCCATGGTCTTGTTTGGTTTGAAATGGGAACCATGTTCCTAAGCGTCCCTGAATGGTGGACACCACAAATAGCTAATGTTCTCATGCATGATTTAGTGAGTGATTAGACATCACAAAACTCATTTTCCCAGACTCATCTTCACACCAGTGTTTATCCTGTTACCTCGATTTAGAGGAAACACAGTGATATCCCTCTGCAGTGCTTTGCAGCCTTCCCTGCTCCATATGTGTGATTATCAGTGGCTTTTAGAGACATCCCTGCACGCCATGTTAAAGTCACATCAGTGTACTTCCCATTCACAATGCCTTGTTTATTCTGTGAGGTTTCCACTGAAATCTTTTGCATCTCTGTAAACGCTCCAGCCTGTGTTGCTGCAAATGTTACAGGAAATGCATCAAAGTGTTTAAGTGTGGGGGCGGCTGTGGCTGAGTTGGTAGAGTCGTCGAGGGTTCAATCCCCTGCTGGGCAACATGTTCGATGTGTCCTTGGGCAAGACACTTAACCCTGAATTGCTCCTGCTGCTAAGGCGGCGGTTTATGAATAGGATTAGTTATTTCTGATTGATGGTACTACATAGCGACCACTACCATCAGTGTGTGAATGGGTGTGATTGGGTAGGTGTGACATGCAGTGTGAAAGCACTTTGAGTAGTCAGAAGACTAGACAAGCGCTATATAAGCTCAAGTCTATTTACCGTTTACTATTTAAACTGTCCAGCCAATAGGAATTGAGGATTTGAATATTTTGCGACTCACAACGGCCAACGACAAACTCACAGTATAAACTCGGTCCTCAGTGAGGCACTTTGAGTGTGGGCTAGTGCACGCAAGGGGTAGAGAACGAGCAGGGAGACAGGGAGGCTGTGATTGGTTCATCAGATTGGTACCTCATGGCAGACATTGGTCGAAGTTTTTACAGGCTTACAACTGCTACAGATGACGGATTTTCTTTGTTCCTTTTTCAGAGAACATGAGTTATTCATTTCTGTCAGGACCTAAAGACAATTTCAACCAAATTCTTAAAAAAAATGTATCTGGAGGAAATTATCAACCCTGCCTTTAAATCTCTTTTTTTTAGTCTGCAGATGTAGCTGCGACATTTGGCCTTTGGGTGACATTGTGTGTCACGGCTCTTACAGAGTTTCTCAGGAGATTTTTGTACTACGGCACGATGTTAATGCTGCTCTAGTAGTCGAGCTTCACCTGACATAATATGGCAGCCGTGCCCTATAAGACACTTTCCCAGTAAACAGCGTTCGTCACTTTGTGTGTGCCGTGGTTATGAGGCCTTGAAATAGAAGAGGAGAATTAGCCCATGGTGGTTCTACGCCGGGAGCCCCTGGGTCCATTAAAACTTGGTGTGCCGCTGCATCTTTTATGGCTCCTCAGACTGGCCCTACTGTTTCTAAAGGGTCTTCTTGAAATAGCCAGAAGCGTTGCCTAATTAATGGAGTTTCTCACTGCAGAATTAATTGCTTCCTGCCGTGCAGTCCCAGAACTTTCAGACGGGGTTAAGGCTGCAGTCTTTGATGGCCCTCACAAGAAGAACAAGAGGCCTTCAAATCACGAGAGATTGCAGCTGAGACAGAAACAGAAAGAATGAACGTGGAGGAGGGGGGGGGGGAGAGAGAGGGACAGAGCTGTTGTGGTTGTGTAGGAGTATGTGTTTATGTGTGTACGTGTAGTGGGGATGGGGGTCGGGGGGTAGGGTGGTGGAAGGATGATTGAGACAAGCAATCAGTCCCACTGCAGGGAACAGAGGGCAGGCAGGGGGCTGTTGCCTGTGGTTACTCTGCTAAGTGTGCCGGTCTTTTTTTTGCTTTCTCTCTCTCGAGCGCACGGATCAATAGATGAGTGGAGTGCGGCTTGGAGGTGCTGGCACACACTCCCGACACGCCTTCTTAATCCACTGTGTGATAACCTGTGCTATACTGATGTATACCACACGGGGGGGGGGGGGGGAAACCCACTCTGCTGCAGGGGTTTAAGGGGTTCCTGCAAATGCTTTACTTACATTAGCCCATGGATGGTGAATGCATGTATTCTCTCGGGATATTTTTCTCTGCGTCTGGTCATTCCTTTTGTGTGCACGTTGTCCGGTGTGCTGTTTTCTTAGTTGACTCAATAAAGAAGCTGGGTACATAGCCTTTGAATTTAAACATTTAACAGAAGCCTCCCCCTGGCGTAAAAAAAAAGAAGAAAAAAAAGGAATTCACGCTGTATGTGCCGGAAGGATTTTCTCTTAGCCTAAAAAATTAATCTGTCAGACAGCGAAGATTATCTCCCTATCTCGCTGTGCTCAAACATGGGAAATGTTTACGATAAGTAAACATTATCACGGATTTAATTAACAGATCCCACACTCCCATTGATCCATGGGAAATATCAATTGCACTGGTGTATTTAATTAGTTTATATCTTTGCCCTTTGTGTCAGCGGGGTTGATAGAGCAGCATGCTCCGCAAATTAATCTTCATCAGCAAAAGACTTGAAACAAAAGCATGATTGGAATGAAGAAAGTGAGAAAGTAAATCTCCCTGCTTAGTATTCCAGCCGTACACCTCCACAGATGATGTTGATCTGCTCACTTATTGTACAGTAGCTGGAGCGCAGGAGTGCACAGTAGATAAAAAAAGTGACCTCAACCTTTTCGCTGCTGGAGTCTCATCATTCATATAGATTGCCTTTAATTAGCATCGTAGACGAATAAACTGCAGCACCACAGAACTCACTGGGATTTCTTTTTAACATTAACCAGCGCTGAACATTTTTCATGTTAAATGTTACAAACAGTGTAGTTTTTTGTTTTGGTATTGTTAAATTAAAATGACCAGAGGAGTTAACTTTGACTATAATGAGTTTTTTTTTTTTTAATAATGTGAGTGTGGCTGGTTGCGTCTCTAAAGCCCTGTTTTCACCAAACGGTCTGATTCAGTTCGGTCTGGTACGATACCCATTTATTGGCATTTCCAGCGTCAAAAGTTGGGAATGGTACCAAAATAAGGGATACGTACTGTCCTACTTTTTTGGTACCCTTCTGTTTGGGTGCCAAGGGTACTGATCTGACTCACTTTTGTTACTGTGTCCTGTTCTTCTTCTTCATTGAACTTAATTATAGCGGCTACACTGTGTTGGGCTGCTATGATGTCACACTATTTCAAAGCTGATATTTCTATCTGGCTTACACTCCGCTTACCAAATAAGGGTACGGTTGGCTGTGGAAACACAATCAAGATCAGGGTTTACCATACTGAACCAAACCGGACTGCTTGGTGGAAACGGGGCTATGTATGTCCTACTTGTGATTGACTGGCGACCAGTACAGGTTGTACCCGGCCTCTTCCCAAATGACAGCTGAGATCGGCTCCAGCCCCCAGCCACCCAGAACGGGAAAAGCAGTATAGATAATGGATGGATGGATGCGGACCTGTCATTAAAGTAGCTGGTTTTGAGTTTCTTTGATAATGTCTGAAACGGTTCTCAGTCATCGTGGTCATTCAAAGTCTAATTTAACAGACAACTCTGTTGAAATCAAAACGTTCCACCGCTCATCTAAAAGGCTCCTTCAGTTCTGAAAGACAGAGCTGGACTTCATCAGGTTAACCTTTGAATCTCTGTGATAACATTTAGAGGGGAAGCACTTTGTGACCTTAGTTCTTTGAATTTTTGTTCACTAAACTATCATTTCATAACCTTTTTCATCCAATCTGCCTCCACGGCTCTATCAAGCGAGCTCAAGCACCTCTCCACAGACACAAGTTATTTTGGAAATTAAACCTTTTTAACATGCAAAAGGTGGAAATTGACACCGTCAAAAGGAAAGAGCACTGGACGTGTTCATGTGTAGGCGATAAACAATATTGTTATTATGACCTATAAGATCACAGGACAGTAATGGTGAGCTGAAACTTTTAACACACATGAAATAAATCTAGACTCTTAGTCATCGAATTATCCGAGGCACAGACTTATTGTCCAGTCCAGTCGTAGAATGAAAAAATCACTAAAAAGTAGGAATACCAAAAACAAGGCGGACAGGTGATATTCAGTGATGCTGTAGCTGAGGTGGCGTTTAGCACACACATGTCTTTCAAAGCAGGCAAACCCTTAATCATGCACAACTCAAGCCTTACTTTTAATCTGTATACTTGTGTTTCTGTCTCCAGATGTTTCCAGCTGTCAGCGAAGTTTGTAATATTTTTCCTATGATTGTTTTCTGACCATGTCTTCATATGAGGGGGTGTCAACGTGGCGAATACATTTTCTCGGTGGTGTATCGTTTTGTTTTCAGGGAATCTACTTTCCTATTCTTACGTTTGAATATTTTTATTCCAGCTCTTTTGTCATGAAGTGCAGCCACATTTTTCTTACTCTGTCCCCCTTCAAATATCTATCGCCACATCATCGTACACACAGCCTCAGTTTCCTCAGTTACAGATTCACAGTGCTGCATGAGGACTCGTATTCATGATCAGCCTTTAGATAACCCCGTGATGTGCATCATACACAAACTCACCGCCCATGTGCAGATCACTGTATCTATAGTGATACAACTTATGGTTTTGATTGTGATCTTATCAGACGGCTTCAGTGTCTATGCTGCAGTTTGTTGCTCTCTGACACTAATTGGTACATATTGGGAGCCACAGTGAGTCGCATGTCCTGGGCCCATACTAGTAATCACCATCGGGAGTCTGACATGAATTTTCCTCAGAGTTACTCAGAGTTGGTGAATTCTATTTATGGTAAATCCAGTATGATGTGATTAGAGGGAGGCAGAAATATGCCGGCTGTTTGTCCGAGGGGGATACACAGAAGAAACACATCTCATCTATTCATTGAGTAACATATAAACGTCTGACAGTCACGTTAGGCACATTATCAAAATTGAAAAAATAATGTAATGAAGTAATGAAGTTGGGTTTTACATGATCGATTATTGGGTAAACAAGAGTCGACATGAGTAAACATTAAAGGAATCAAGATATTTCTAAGGTTTATTACCAACAATGTCTGATGACTCCAACAAATCAGAATGATTATTTTTTTCCTTTTAAGGATCGTCTGTGTTCTCTCACATCCTCTTTCTCTGTCCGTCCTTTTGTGTTTATCCCAAACTCTCCCTCTCTCATCTTCTATTTGTATCCTTCTGTCTTATAAATGGGCTTACTCGATTAATTCGAACTGACTGGCAAATTAAGAAGGAGAAGTCGGCACGGCCAAATGGAGCATTACTTATGCTAATTTAATAATTAGCTGAAGAAAGTTGATGATTACTCTGGGGAGGGACACTAATCCACCTGCTGCCCCACCAGCAGCAATCTGCCCCCTAATTCAAGTCTTCCAATGAGTGACCTCTCAGCCCCGTGTACTCTGAATGCTGCGGGATGGTCGGCTCACAAGCTAACCCCTCATAGTTAGCATGCTGTGCAATAGACTTGTGGTCACATGGATGTATCATAGCTTTATTGTCTGTTATCTTGGATTGATGATTTTAAAGCATTATCTCAATAAATGGCTCCTTGAAGGGACACAATTTGACATGAATAATCGGCTTTCTTTCTTAGTCTTTTCAAAGTGCTGGATGCGTGAAGCGTTTGTTGTGCTCAAAAGATTTGAGAAAGAAAAGTTGACAAACCCCCCCCCCGACAACAAACAAAGACACAAACTGCAGGGAGACAATCACGGATGGATATGAAAAGGCACACTTATCCACCGCGGTTCATTCCTGTCCTTGATCATTTGTTGCAGCTTCTTGCTCTGTATGAACATGTTTATGTTTGTTAGAGAATTCATCATAGAGGTTTTTTATTCAGATGCTCTAAACTTTGAACGTGACAAGGACTCTGCTGTCAAAAGAGATATCACGTTCATGTTAGTTCAGTCATTTCTGTGACGGCTGCACGGAGTGGAGAGTTAAAGGTGATGTGGTTTGTTAAAAGTGCATGATGGGAAAAAAGGTTTTAGGATCATTTGTGTCAGTTTGAACATAAGTTTGCAGGTGATGTATCCCTGTGACCGAAACAAATGAACAAATATTTGCAATCTTGCGGCAGTTTGACCCTTAAAGGATCAAGATGAAAATCTGACACCTAGTGTTTAAAATGGGTACTGCAGTCCAAACTTAAAACATTGTAGAGAGCTGTCTCCCCCCCGACCCCTCCTCTCTGGAGTCGATGCTCACGCAGGTTGCCATGTTGTTGAAACTGAAGCTTCAGTGTTTATCCAATATTTATTCTAGCTTGACCATGCTTCTGTTTGTGGAGCTTCTTGGAAAAATGGCAAGACTTTTTAAGTCGGGTAGAATCAGTTATATCTGAACCAGTTCGTCTGCCCACTTCCATTGCTGCAACACCTGCTGGTTTGCTGTTTGCAAACCGAGGGGCAAAACAGCCCCTCGGGGGTCGTGGTGAAACTGGCTACCTTCTCTGGTCAAAACAAAAATAAACCATTAACCTTTGCCTCAGAAAGAATGAGCAAACACTCGTATGAAACAAACTCAGCTCTCCACTTTGACTCTACCACATTTCAACTGCACAATAAGATTTTTATTGTCGCCCAGATATCAACATCAACAATTAAACACTTCACATATAAGACAGCCTTAAATTAAAAATGATTATAAGAGGGTTTTATTTTTTCCTTTATTGTCAGCATGCAAACACCGTACTGATCAGACAGTCCCCTGAATGAAGCCTAGTATACAATCTAAAAGATAGTAGACAATGACCTCGTCGCATTTTACAAATACAGGTACTTTGTAAAACATGCTGAACTTCAGAAAATATCACACCATGTAATATTCACACCGTGGAAAAGACTGAAGGTTAAGGATCATTCGTGTTCTCTCACATCCTGTTTCTGTCTGTTCTAACATATCTGATAATTGTTGTTTTATTAACCATCATATTGTCATTTCCATACTGAAAGATCTTAGCACACATTGCAGGTTTTCCTTGTATGGCCTTCTGCAAATCACCCCAAAGCATATGAGATATTTGATGCAAACTGCAGATATAGAGTGTAGCTTGTATGCAGATGATCAAAGAAGAGAAGTTAAATTTCATGCACGATTTAGTTCATCCATCCAGTGTCTGTAATGCTTTTTCCCGTTCGGGGTCACGGGGGGCTGGAGCCGATCCCAGCTGTCATTGGGCGAGACCCTGGTTACACCCTGGACTGTTTTTGGCAGTAAATCACAGAGCTGACATATAGAGAGCCACCCTCTCATTCACACCTACAGGCAATTTAGAGTTATTAAAAAAATAATCATTAATTAACCTTGTCTTTGGACTGTCGAAGGAAGCCGGAGTACCCGGAGAGAACCTACACATGCACAGGGAGAACATGCAAACTCCACACAGAGAGGCTCCTGTCCGATGGGGATTCGAACCGGGAACCTCCTCGCTGTGAGGCGACAGCGCTAACAACTGCACCACTGCAAAGTGCAGCCCAAGTGTAGTTCATGCAAATTAAAATGAATGATAATAAAGTGATGTTATGGGAGTAGTTTGGCACATTCCTCTGGTTCCTTGTCAGAGGTGCAGCTGTTTGTGTGGCTTAGAGTTATGCACAGAGAAACCAGGAAAATCCATTATTATAAGTCAAATCCTGCAGTAGCATTTTTCCTGCTGAGACTGACTCTCACTGTTGATTAAGTGCAGGTTTAATCACTGCTGAGACCCTGTGTTGGCGGTACCTGGCCTCGCCTCCTACAACAGGGACTAAGCCTCTGGCTGATTACCACAGCCACATGCTAATAACACCACCCGTATTACATACCTGCGGTAGAGAAATGTCTCTCTGATTATGATGCGTGGTTTTGACATAGCTTGAAGGAGATTTTCCCGCTTGGCTCTGCTGTGAGAGTGAGATGCATGCTGTCAGTGAGTACAACAACAAAACAAGCCGCTAAACTGCAAACAACATGACGTCAGTGCCGCCTTTGTGAGGAGAAATAAAAAGGTCTCTCCTTTTTTTTTTTTTTACTGTTGCAGGCGAGGAGAACTCACCGGGCTGGTTATATGGCGAGGACGAAGGGAAGTCGCTGGCCCCGTTCTTGTGTCCACTGCTGGCCAGTCACATGCCCATCTTTGCTACAAAGTCAGCGGAGAGAAAGGTAAATCCACTGCCAGCATCAGAAGTCTAACACCATTTTCAGATTAAACAGGAATATGATGTGGTCTGGTGTTTGAGAAGAAGTAAAAGTCTTTCCATGTTTTCATGCAGTTAGTTTGTAATGAACAGTGACAAAAGGAAAAAGCAGAAAGATTCTTAAAACGAGGCAATTCACTCAGACATTACTGGAATTAAACTCAGTTTGGTCCATGTGTCAATACAAACTGAACGGATATATCCAGGCCATGGTGTTTGTGAAATGTATACATTCTAAGCAATCATAAATAGGGCTACAAGTCACAATTGTTTTCATCAGATTTAACCTGTTCTTCATTTTCTAGAAGTGTAGAAGTACAAAAAAAAGAAGATGATCAGTGTTCTAAAGCCCAAAACATCTTCTGATGTCAACTTTGGCTTTCAATACTCATTTGTCTTTTAAAGAGGATTAAAAACTAAAAAACAGAAAACATTTACATTTTAAAAGCTGGAGACAGATGACTCCCCCCCCCCCCCCCCCCCCCCTTAAAATGACTCGGCCTGATTCATCAATTACAACAAATGTGTGTTACTGATTGGAGAAGAAAAAGAAGAAGGCATGCTTTATTAATCCCAGAGGGGAAAGTCGTTTTTAAAGTTGTCTTTTGAACATGCTACACACACACACACAAAATCCGATGTACAGGCACTAACAGAGAGATGTGCGAGTGATGGGGCTGCACTAGAACAAGTGCCACAAGCAGTTTAGGGTTTGTTTGCCACCTTTGCCGTGCTCGGGAAGTGAACTGGCACCTCTCCAGCTATCAGTACTGATTTCTAGACTTTGGTCTTCAAAAGTTGAACTGGTAACTCTCAGACTCTCTAACAAAGTCCTTACGAACTACTCCACAGCCCACAATGTAGCCTCACAATACAGTCTCCATTTTTTTAACTAATGTTAGCTGCTTTTAGCACGTCCTTATTGAATATGAGCTACTAGTGCTTTTAGCAGATAATATTCACACCGTGAAAAAAGTTGACAGCTAATAGATTGATCAATTCAGCCCTAATTACAATACATGTAATTTGAATTTGCAGTGTTATCATGAAAACATATTTATGTCAAAAGTAGATAATAATCACTCATGTAATAAATCCCTCAATGTAAAATGATAAACATATGTCTGAACATATCATCATATTATGAGATATAGAAGGAGGGAGCTCTGAGTTAACATTTGGTATAAAATCTGAAAGTGTGTCATATTTCCCGACACGGTCTCGTCCCTGCTTTAAAGAATACTTCAGACAAAACCTTTGAACACATAGAGGTCAACACCAAATGAAAAACTTTATTGCAAATTGAAAAGAAAATGTTAAAAGTATAATAAGCAGTAGTGTAGTGCAGGTTATACACAGGTATACAGAGTACAGTATACTCACTTATTTTTCAGTCTCCATAGGGGTATAACCACTTCTAAATCTGCTCTGATTCACAGCAATGATTGACTTTCTATATTCAGTCGTATGCTGCAGTTTATAGAACGGTGAAGTGATGACCCTCCCTACTCTGTCTGGCTAGTATAGTATAGTATAGTAAGAGTAGTCTCACATGTAACTGTTTATAACAAAGGCAGTTTATCCTCTGCTGGACACTTAAAGAAAACAAACATTTGGGGGGAAAATAAGGAGTATACCCACTTCTTATGGCTACACTGATAATAACCTGTGTGTTGACTCATGGCCTGGAGCTGTGCCTCAAGATGATGAAGCACTTATTAATATACGAAGCATTCTGCTTTTAATACTTTCTCTCTTATCAGAGTCATTAAATCGGATGGAGATAACCATTACTTTCAATATCTGATGAAGTATTTTACGATAAGTGATGCAGCACCCCAGCAGGATCATCTCTGAGTCACTTTCAGTTCTTAAAATTTCAAATCACTGCTTCTCTCTCTGAGCCGGCCATTTGTGTGTTAGAAGAAGCAAAGATTTTGAAACGTTCAACATTTATAAACTGGTAGTGTTCATTCTCAGGAAGCAAAGTGCCTCCCTTTGGATCAATCTGTCAAAGAGATTTGACTCTCCCAGACGCTAACTTCTCCTCTGAAGCAGCCATTAGACCACAGCGCCGCTGCAATCTTTATTTAGTCAGGAGAGATCATAGCGCCATTTAACACAGCCGTTTCCCATCGAAGGCAATCAAAGCCCACTTGCGTTGCCCTAACAGCTAAAAATACATTGTCTCAGTGATGATCTCACTCAAAAACACCCAGACTGTTAGCATTACAAGGTGACACAAGAGCTTCCGCTCAAGACGCTGCCTGAAGAATTTGGATCGATACAGGCTGTTAAGACCTGGAAGCCTCCAATAGATCAAATGGTCAGCCCAGGTGAGAGATAGACTAAAAGGGTTTAAGGAGTCAGTGGAAATGGAATAAAAATCAATTTGCAGGAGCTGAAAGATGATATTTTCCAACCTCATTTTCTTTTTGCTTTAATGTGGTTACGGGTCTGACGATGCAACGTGGGTGGAAGGGGGGGGGGGGGGGGGGGGGGGGGGGGGGTGGAAGGGGGCGCATTATCATGGCCACAAGAGGTGGATGTTATAAAGTGATCATGCAATTATCTTAATGGCTGTGGGACACCCAAGCATAAATCGATGCTCCAACATTAGATTAAGACCGATATGCACTAACGTGTAGTCTGCTGGCCGTGAGGACGTAAGGAGGACGGTGAGGTGAAGCTGCAGCTGGAAGTAGAGAAAGTCAGCGAAGGAATGCAGTGAAGTATCCCAAAAAGATTTAGGGATACTTCAAAGGTGTGTTACACCTGAGTAGAAGCGGAGCCAAGTTCATTTATGTATTTTGAGTGCTCAGAACCCCCACAGTCTTGGGGGGATCTGATCATACTCTCCTCGTCTCGCTCAAGCAAATGAAGCACCTTTGCTCGCCAGCAGCGGGCACAGCAACCTTCTCTGTATAATATAGGTTTACCGTGAGCACAAGAGTGCGTTCGTGTTTTTATTGACTGAGACCTATCAAATTGATAACGGTAATTTCTTTGTTTATTTAAATGATGTATCTTTCGTTTCATGTTTATTTGTATCGGGACAAGAATAGAGCAAGTAAACTGATGCCGCACACTTCAGCAATTATAGCCGGCAAAAATCCTGCAGTTCATCGAGTGTCCACTAGAGGCTGGCTCCAGGAGCACCGGAAGTCACATACACACCCCATTCAAATAAAGCAGTTTTTACAGCAGAAATTAACATGTTTACAGCCTGGTACCAAAACACGATATTGGTCTGATTAGTCATTGTCATCACTGGCACACACTGTACGGGGGGTTATTATTATTTTTTTAAACGGCTCTGTTTTGATTTTGAAAACGATATGTGTCATCTATAGTTAGGCGCGTAGCTGACATGATTGACAGGTGGAAACGATGTAACAGTTCATCAAGAGTCTTAAAACCCGCCTCAGCTCCAGCTCTCAGCCTGTCGTTAGGTTGACTGAAAGTTAGGCTGAGACAGGATTTCCAATATGGCGGCTGCTGCTGATGAGCCTCCAGAGCCCCCTGCAGGAACAGACGGCTGACGTCACTCAGTGTCCATTAATATTTACAGTCTATGGTGTTAACGTATTTGCCACTTGGGAGGTACAATAATTAACAAAAAATCTCCATTACATACTAAATATCTGATATCTATTTTACAGTCTGGTTCCTTTCAAAGCTTCTTCTTATAAAATAGGACTCAAATACCTGGGACTGGAGAGCTTTCATCTTGGAGTAGGGAATAAACTTCAAAGTTATTGAAATAAAAGCCGAATAAAGAGCAGGCTATTTGATAGGAGGAAGGAGTTAAAAGGTCCTGTTGTATTTTCACTCTTTCGTTGTACTTAGCCAAATAAAGGCTGACATTATATGTTTAATGTTCACCGAGTTGAAAGAGCTTGTATAAAATAATGGAATAAAGAGCGAGCTATTTGCCTGAAGATAGAAAAATCACATACTATTCTCAAAGTTTTCTTGCTACATATTCTGACCTTGTTAGGCTAAATGTAGTCGGTCCACTTGATTGTGAACATGAGTCGGGCAGCAAAGAGGCGAGAGGTCGAGGCTTCTGTGAGATTTCTACAAGGGAGACGTTTCTGCGCGCATAGCTGCGTGTGCAAGTTGACTGAGTCCATGTATGTTTCCCTGCCTTTATGCATGTGCTTATGTTGCACTTATCTCTGTATTTGACTCAGTGCTGCAGCTGTGCACATACCAAGAATGGGTATGTGATAGTAATGGGGGGCTGGGTATCAGAATGCTGAAGAGGTAAGCAGTAGAATTTATTTGACTAAAGAGAAGGTGGCGTTAAACGGAGTGACTTTAAATCCTTCATGCAGAGTAGACTGTGATTAGGGGCTTAACTCCCCCCCCCCCCGTCTCCGTCTCCGTCTCTGTGTCTCCATCTTTGCCTCAGCAACTGCCTCTGGGACACAAACGCCTCTCTGTGCCAAAGCTCCGCAGCTTCTCTTTCTCCAGCTCTCTTGGCAGTCTGAGTTACAGTGAGCAGAAAAGGAGGCAAAAAAAAAAGAAATCCCAGATTAAAAGAGATGTGGCCGAAGGGGCTATTTCCTACAAAAAAAAAATAAAGTTCTAAAGCAGCATAGCATGAACAAGCCTCACGGGTCACCTAAGGGAGCTGAACCCTCGGCTGACTGTGTGCAGCGCCGTGCACCCCGGTCCACTCGGTGGGAGCCGGAGAGGGCTACTGGGCCAACTGGTTAGGCACTGGAGATAAACCTTATCACGAGTGTGCTGAGTGAGAACAGCGAGGCAGACTGAGTCCTCTCAATTTATCTCTTTCATTCTCTCTCTCTCTCTCTCTCTCTCTCTCTCTCTCTCTCTCTCTCTCTCTCTCTCTCTCTCTCTCACACACACACACACAGGCGCTATCTTGGTTAATAGACAAACCACATTCTGATGGTCTTTGTTGTTTAAAGAGTCAGAGCACGCTCCGTTTCGGTGCCCTCTCTGCCATTTTGAGAGATGAAACGGTGCAGTTTTGGCAGTCAGCCCAAAGGGAGGCTGTGAGGTAGTTGGGTTAGGGGATTAATAGGAGACACTGTAACATAAAGGGTAACAGCTGAACCAAATTTCTCTGCAGCACAATCAAGTGTTAAATGAAACAATTAACATCACTGTCTGCACAAGAAGCGTCTTGGTGTTTGATGTCCATCAGATAAATATAAGAACACAATTTAACTCAATCTCTGACTAAAATCTTGAAATCGCAGTCAAAATCTTGAAATTTTTTTCTTCGGCAAACCTCTTAAAGAGACAGTAGCTGAAATTAACCGTTTTACGCAGAGGATGAAATGAAGTATTTTACTGACGTCAGTACAAGTAGCTGATGTGTATCTGCTGTGTTGCATCAGTTTAAATCAACAGCACTTGTTTTCATGGTCAAACGTAAAAGAGAAGGTCGTCTGTGTGGGAGTCTCAGAGCGTCTCTGAGAATATTTCAGACATGTTCCAGTGACGTTTTAGTGGAGGGAACAAAACAAAAATGTAGTTATATCAAATCTACCAGCTCATTAGAATAATAAACATGTAGAATTAAGAGGACATAATGAAAAGAACATTGGTATCAGAATCGGCAATTGGTCAAATAGTTATTTTAAACATTAATATCAGCCTTGTTTTTAAATGAGCCATTAGCTGCACATAAGTTGCCCTTCATTTTGAACATACAGTAGCTTCACCTCTTGAGAAAAGTTGGAACAAAGTTTGCTTTTGCTTTTTGGTCTTTTTGTCTCGTCAGCGGTCTCCTCCAACTTGGCACTGATTAGCATCCTCCTATTCTTCTCTCTGCAGCGGGCTCTCTGTCTCTCTGTTGAGCGGCTCATTGATTCACGTCTTGTCAGAGTTTTTAAGTTTAACTCTGAAAACTTTAAACAGAGGCCTTTCATTTGGCATGGCTTGTAACTGTTTGTTTTGTTTGTGGACAACAGCCACTGTTCTGTTAATCACCCGACAGGTTTCAGTTTTCCATAATTAAGGTCATTCTGACGCTTGGAGACCAGGATGTGACATGTAAACCCAACAATCTTAAATAACTAGCTGTCTTAATCTATGACACATATTTTCTTGAGCACTCTTTTCTCTCATTCAGCAAAGCTCATAAGAAGATCAGTGCCTGGTCCTTGCCCTGATATATACATCCTTTAAGAGGTGCACGTGCGTACTGTATGTGCAGCATTGACAGGAATCCTTTTGTCTCATAATGATTTACAAACACCTCATATCTTCTGGCAGTATAGGAAAGCACCCCCTTCCTCTGCAGCTCTGAAAGGTTCTTAAAGATCCGAGGCGACAATGACTTCCGAAATAGTGCAGGGACATGTTTCCAGACTCCATTTATGAGGCATTAGGCTAGGAAAAGGGGGCTGAGGATAGCTGCTATGCCAGAAGTCTTATAATACCTTGGGGGATTTCATCATGTATGCTTTGAAGTGCGGGGATGACAAACTGGAAAAGGGTTTAGGCTGCATCAGGGTTAGCTTCCTTTTCTCTTTCTGTGAGAGGATTAGGTTCTATGTCTCAGCTCAGAAAGCTGCAAAGCCTGGCCACATAGCGGCCCTAACACACTCTGCTAGTTTACATAGATCACACAGATCACCATTATGATTTATTTATGTACTTACGCAGGCCTTTTTTCTGTTTCGGGAGTGGGCGTGAATGGGTCTTATAACCCCAGCAAACGTGCTCCAGGTCATTTGCGTCTCTGTCATCTGGTGAAATCATACTGTCACAGAGGTCTCCGCTTGTTTACTGGACGAGATGGTGCTTTCGGGGGGGGGGGGGGGGGGTGGGGGGTGGGGTCATGTTGTGCATGTCCCTCTCATTCGCTGTGTCATCCATCTTCCCTGCTGATGGAGTGATAAGAGCAGCAGTTCTGTGCATCCAGCCAGCCACATGAAAGTGACTGTATATGTACAGAAAATGATCTTGTTGAGCCGCGTGCACGCCTGGCAGCAGCAAATACGGTGTTCACGGCTATGTTAGTATTATCTGCTGGATGACTTTGCAAACATAATGACTCAAAGCTCTCACAGCCAAGATGAAGGAGGGGGGCTAAATGTAAGGGTTGTGTGTGTGTGTGGGTGTATCAGAGTGTGTGCTCTCGTATGAAATATGGATTAAGAAGGAGAAGGACAGTGTGAAAAGGTGGCCTTTCCCTGATGTAACCCCTTTCTGATGATTTATGTCCTCTCCCCCCTCCGGCCTGTTTTTTATTCTAATTTTCTTTTTTTCTTCTTCAGTAAAGTCATCTAGTTGACATCCTACGCAATTCCTCTCCCTATTTTTTTTTCTTCCTGAAGGTCGTTTGCCACCTTTCAGAGTTGCACACATCAGCCACCTCTCTGATTTGACGTGAATAGATGCCACAGCATAGATTAAAAGCTCGTTCTAACCACCACAGCTCTGCCCGGCCGTATAGCAGCTCCCTTTTTCTGACGCTGCAGTAATGTCCCCTTTGGAAAAACAGCAAAACACAAACAGTGGGATTCAATGTTTGCAAGACTGTTTGGAGGGATCACACCATTGTCCCTCAGACCTGGTCCTCAGCATTCCAGTTTTCTTTTACAACCCCATTTTCCTATAAGGTTTAGACACTTTAAAATGTTAATACAAACAGAAGCCAAATCATTGGAGCCCCATATTTAATTGAAAACAGTTCAATCAGGAGAGACTTAATTGAGACTGAACAATTATTTACTTAACAATTTAGAATTAAATGTGCAAAGTCTTTGGGGGATTAGACTCCATCATGACGACTTCATGTACTCGGAGGGGTAATGAGGACTGGGTTTCAGGGCCTGAATCTGGACTCTGCTGAGCTGGACTGGAGGTGACTGGGGCGGAGGACGGTTGCAGCGGTTGCACTGTAAAGACAGAATGACAATGGAAGAGAGCGAATTGTTTTAGCATTTGGCAGCAGCATGGTGATTGGTTGAGAGAGGCTGTGGCAGAATCTGGTTGGTTAATTACTTTAAGAATACACGCCCACAAACAGCTGATCACCAGAACAGGGTGACAGAGGAATGTGAGTGAATGTGTTAAAGAATATAACCAGTCTGCCTGCTTGAACTTACATTACAAAGTCAACCTATCAAATGTTGAAACAGGAGAAATGTTTTGGGATTTTTGACAATGCTATTGTAGACATCACTTCATGCGTCCTGGGCCACTTCCCAAAAAAAAACATTGTCTGTGAATGTCGCTGCATTGACAACTCTACCACTCAAAGAGGAAACTTCTCAGGGTCTGGGCTCATTTAAAATGCACTGAAGTGAAGTAGAAAACTCAAAATTCGACTTTCTGTTGTGGAAATCCTGGAAGCCTTTTTGTTTGGGCTACAGAGGAGAGGAGAGGGACTCTCTGGCTTGTTATCAGCACTCAGTTCAAAAGCCAGCATCCATGATGGTTCGGGGGTGCATTAGTGCACGTGGGATGGGTAACCTGCACATTTGTGAAAGCACCATTAACGCTGAACCATGTGTACAGGTTTTGGAGCATTATATGCTGGCAAAAAGACAGCTTCTTTTTTCAGAGAAGGCCTCGCTTATTGCAGCAAGAAAATGCCAAACCACACTCTCCAGGTGTTACAGCAGCATGGCTCCATGAGTAAAAAAAAAGTCCGGGTGATAAACTGGCTTTCCTGCAGTCGGGACTTGTCACCTATTGAAAATGTTAGGATCATTAGGAAGCGTAAAATATGACAAACGAGACCCTGAACTGTTGAACAGATGAAATCCTACAATAAGCAAGAATGGGAAAACATTCCTCTTTTAAAATAATAGAGAACTGAAGAAGTGATGTTAAAAGAAAAAGGGTGCAACAGACTGGTGAACATGACCGTGTTCAAACTTTTTTTTGCAAGGTTTTGCTTGCACCTAATTTAAATTGGTGCATGTCATTTTCCAGAATGTTTGAAATTTGTATTGTATTATTTCCTGTTCCTGTTTTATTTTGCTATTTGTGTTCCTGTTTTTCTTGTGTATTCTTTTACTATAATATTCTGAAGTTTAGTGTTTCCTGTTTATTTTTTTAGTTCCTGCCCCTGTGTGTCATTTTACCTTATCCATTGCCTATAAAAAGTTAGAATAATCTACAGTATGCAGGCTATTCTGTCACTATCAGAGTCATATTAACCCTGATCATATCCGACTATTCTGACTTGAGCTATTCAGTTGATCTGAGTTTGTCTCATCATCATTTCCACAAATGATCCTCAAATATTGTGCCAGAATGCCATCAGTGGATCCCTGTTAGCTTCTAAATCGAGGGTACATGTAGAAAATGTGTTTTCTATCTCCCCTCAATTTAGTCTCACAGAGTGATGAGTTCATAAACCGAACATGATTTTCGCCTGATGTTTTATTTCCACTGGCACTGCCGGCTTTGAAGACTTGATTTATAGCAGTCGATGCTCTCCAGATATCAGGTACCAAGTAAGAACTGTACATAACTCTGTTTTATTCATTAGTTTGGATTTATTAGGAAACAAATCAACACTGGATGTCAATTTAACTTGGGTATTTTAGTTATGAGAAAACCACTGCTTCCACAAGCTTTCTGTTCTGACAAAGAACAAATGTCGACATGCACTCGCACTAATAAAAGTCAGGAAGTATTCCCAGCAAAGGTTTGTGTTTAGATGGTAACCCTACATCCATGCAACTCTCTCACATTGGCATGTGCTCTTTCCCTTAATCCAGGAGACTCTGAATTGTGTTTCGTCCAAGTTGTAGACACATTATTTCAGCCTGAACCATGATCCATTCCTTATCCTCACGAAGCTACATAAAAGTTGTGAAACAGGTGTGGGCTGGTTTTTGGATTTGGCTCTTAAAGTACTTGGTTTGGCTGGAAAAGATCACGTTTAGAGCTTGAAACAATGAGATCATATTGAGGTAGATCCCATGAGGATTCAAATGTCAATCCAGAGGATAAAAGCTCCATGTTTATCCCATCATCCACCCACACCATGATTCTAGATTGACTACTTGGCTCTTTATATAGACACAGTAACAAAAAGCTCAAACATTGAGGGAACAACTTTTAGGAATCTTGCTGTTTCAGAAAACTAAAGGGTAAGCATCACCCTCGTTAAATGCACTGGCTGAGTCAGAAACTGCATACAGCCCTTAAAAAATTAGAGCATGCAGATTGTATTTATGGGTGTTATTTTACTTACTTTACTTTACTTAGTTGTTTAAGAAACTTTTCAGAAAGAGTTTACTCATTACAAATGAAGGATTCAGCCAATACCAGACAGCTGACATCTTTCTTTCATTCAAGAGACACGGGAGATGTGGGGAGGAGAGAGCGGGGGATGACGTGCAGCAAAGGGCCGAAATCATATATCATATCAGCGGATGCAATTTTGTGCACAGAAAAACACTAGAAAAACCTGGATGTACAGTATAGGCTACTAAATCGGCCAGAATTTTTAAGTAAGAAACGAGAGAATGCTGGTCATACTAAATCGCCCCACAATGCACTGCAGCTCTCAGACTGTCCAATCGCAGAGCTTGCCAGCCAGCCAACCAGCGGCTAAAAATAAAAGATCATTGCTGAAACACATTTATATGTTTACAAATAATATTCACATGACTACAAAGTTTTATTAGTAAACGATGGTCATGCTAGCTTGATGTTAGCTCACTGAATGGTAAATGGACATGAACTTGTAAAGCGCTTGTCTAGTCTTCTGACTACTCAAAGTGCTTTTGCACCACAGGTCACACCTACACATTTACACACTGACGACAGAGGCAGCAAGGTAAAGTGACCATCAGATGTAACTAATCCCATTCATACACATTAATACGCCACTGAAGAAGCAGTGTGAGCAACTTGGGGTTAAGTGTTTTGCGAAAGGAAAGGTCGGAGATGTGGCTACAGGAGCTGGGGAAACTTCCGGTTAAGAGATGACCAACTCTACCAACTGAGCCACAGTGGCACAGATTGAACAGAGCCCAGACCTGTAGTACGTCTCGTGACACATATTTTCAGTATGTTGCGAACGGCAAACTAACGGCCGGGTTAGCATGCAGTGTGCAGTATATATATGTTCACTATGTTGTAGGTAGTATGTGGTTTCGGACACAGCCACTGTCTCCTCCGCCGCCTGGATCTTTAAATTTATTTCTAATTTACCATCTGATTGATGAAAAAACAGTAACAAATACCTATCTTCTGTAAAGGTTATCAAACGTCCCTTTTAATTTAGAACTGCAGCAGAACCAGTTTATTCCAGTAATTAAAACCAAGAACTGTTTTTTGCATTGCGAGGTTCAAAGACAAACGCAACTGTTAAACACCTGCATTCAAACAGGTGTGCCATATAGTTACATGAAATAGATTAAAACCGTACATCCAGAGTAATGTGAACATATTAAAGATTTTATTTTGAGGCCATGTTGCCCAGCCCTACATCCTGCTGATGTATTTAAAACCATGAAACAGAAATAAATGAGGCATCTGCTTTCAAAATCAACAGGTGCTGTGTGCAAATAAAAACTCATTGATTCTAACACATCGCTGCTCTGATCGCTCTTCTGCCAGCTTCCCTCTGCAGAGATTTGTTCATTAAGTTCATCACTAAGTCCTGATCAATTTTTATTTAATGAACTGTGTTTGTTGAAATGTACTTAGAATTGCGCTCGGGGGGGAAAAAAACACAATACTACAAATGTAGTTTTGCATTTTGGAGTCAATCATGGACTAAGAAGCTTTGTAAACACCGAGCACGGTTCTCTTTACTCATCCTCTCTGAATTCAAAGGTGGCAGATACGTTTTTGGCATTGCAAAATGTGCATGCAGGAGGACGTGTCAATCCAATATCTGTGTGTGAACGTGGATCACAGTAGACCTGTCACTGCAGCCGTTGACCAGAAACACCTTGGCTGCTTGGCTCGGCAAATCCTGACTCCAGTCACACCAAACCTGTCACTGTCACAGATACAGGGGGCAGTGACAGCACACAAGCGCTGACTGCTTTACACTACCAATCAAAGTGGACCTCTCGCTGAGGTCAGGGCAGGAGTCAAACTTTGGCATTCACAGAAAACAATTCTGAGGGAGCTGTGTGACAGGCTCCAACATCTCAGGCTAACGTAGCCGGAGTGTGCAGAGGTCAGGCTTTCTGCTTTGTAGATCTGGATCTCTGCTCTGCCAGGGCGAAAGCGACACCAGCAGTCAACTGTATTGAACTCAAGTAATGGTTTGAAGGTACTTTCAAGCAGAAAGGAGTGACTGCCTGCTGTGCTTTCTGACCTTTGGGATAAATGTAAGTCCTTTGTCAGCAGCAAACAAAGGTGCACATCTCTAAGCACCTAGAAATAGATGTCAGGACAAGAAAATATGACAAAAAAAGGTATGAATTTTACCTGACAAACACCCAAGTTGATCTTATTTAAAGTTTTTGTGGCATGGAGCTGCTTACCTTTTTTCCTTACATGCTGCTGCTCGGATTGCCCCGCATCTACCTATTGTGCGTTAAACTATAGCTGCGTTTGTGCAAGACAAAATTACTGACAAAATGAGAGCATAAAGGCGTTACATGGACAATGTGTGCGAAGCTAACTGCAGTAAGTCAGTCAGTACGTTTACCTGCACAGATAAGTCCAGCTACACTCACAGATCTATTAGGCCAATTAATTGGAACACTGTCTTCGTCCCAGTATACAAACAAATGTCACACAAAAATGTCAGACTCAGCTACGGTAGGTGGCGATAAGCCCTTATCAGCTAGTGGAACTTCTTCCTGTTTACCCCTCTGACGAGTTAGCAAGCTAGCAAACAGCAAAGTGGTGATTGTATATTGAATGGTGAAAACATTGTTAACAGCTCTATACAAATTTGTACATGCTCTTATGTTTCCCTTTTGGTTCAAATTTGATGCATGTGTCCTTCTAGATTAGGGTGATATGGGAATAGGCGTAGGTGTCTCCTGCTGTGAGGTGTGTATGTGAACAGCCAGGTCAGGAGAATAATTGATACTGAGTGATACAGTGTTGAGGATACAATTATTTATCTCTGTTTTCCAGTATCTTATCAGTACTGAGCCAGAGTCAGTGAGACAGCTTCACTAATGACAACACCTCATGAGAGGATGAAGTAAACCCAGAACCATTACAATAGGCAGCTGAGAGACATGCCAATGGCAGGCGATCTAACTTTAAACATAGCTGCATTCACATGGCGTCAGGCAGACTGTCAACACCGTCTGCAGTGCACGAGTAAAGCAAACTGACAGACGGCATGACAGCTAAATTATAAGGTTCTCATAGTCCAGATGGCCATGTTCTCTCCTTGTATAAGGGAACTGTGTAACAACAAGTTGTCAATGCTGCTTACAGCTATAGTTGCTGTTTTGATCTTTACCATGTGCAATATTATTGCTCCTGCTTTTTTTTTTTTTTAAAACTGTTCTGTCTGCTCCTGCATGCATGAATCATCATCTGGAACATCATTGCAGTCACAAGTTTTGCCTGTTGGGAAATGTTCCTCCCCTATTGGCCTCCCGTGTGTCCTCCATACTTGCCAGCGGAACACCCTTTTTTTTCCTCCACCATTTATTGACCAGGACAGCAATACTAATTGTGTCTCTGCTGCTTGAATTGAAACGAATGAAGGTGTGCAAAAAATAAATTGTGCAAGCACCCAAGAGGCTGAGTTAGCATCAGCATGCTAATATAGTCATGTCATCATTACATCCTGTGTAGCTAAGCATTTAATTAATTTACTAAACAGCTGGAACAGGGACGGTGGAAAGGATTTGGGATTTTTAATTTGCTGCCGTAGAGACAAGATCAAGGTGTTTTTCTAACTGCTGAGTCTGGTTTTCCCATTGAGGGTGGACTAAAGAGATTCATTTACTGAACACAAGTTCTATTTCTTAAATCATTTTTTTAAACATGTTAATAAAAAAAGCTGGTGTATGCTTTTTATGACTTCTACACTGCTCATTTCCCTTTCCATCCTTGCTCTCCTCACCAATAGAGGGCAGTAAAGTGCCGGTGCAGATGTAGGAACAGAATAGACATACCCACTACTTGACAGTGAGGTCATTCACAAAGGGTCTGATCTGTTGCTGTGACAGTTAACATACTAATTACAGGGAATCATAGACACTCGAGCAGTGCCTCCAAGTAGAGTCTTATTCTTTCTCTGCCCCTGGGTTTCTGCTCACTCTGTACTTGTCAAGATAGAGCACGCATGTGGGAACAAATTATGTACCCAGAAGGGAAATCCTGCAGATCTGCTAAATGTGCTAATTCGGTCACATTCGTTCTCTGTGATGCTACATCATTGTGGAGGAGAAAAAGAAACGGCATCAATTCAAAAGGAAAGGGGGTGGTGGGGGGGACTCTCTCTCTCTTCTTTGATTTTCTATTGTGCCAAACTAATCTTGTCCTCAGCTGTGATATGTTCCCTTCTTCTTCTGCTCTGCTAATTAGTCCTCCCGCTACTTGCTTACAAGACGTGGATAACTACAACTCTGAATGATGCTTAATTTATATCTGTTTGTCAAATTAAAAAGATTTAAGGAAGATTTTAAGGTGTGTACTAAACTTCTGCTCGTTGTCATAGACACACAGTAGTTTTTGTTTCAATATTTGTAATTGCTGTGAGTCTTAATTAATGACTTTACTTGATACTTAGTTCGTTTCAATTCTGTCATGAAATAGGACTGTTTGTGAATCTATACAAGACAGGTAATTCATTACTAACCCCCTTCCCCATTGGTTGGAATAGCATCCATATGTATGACAATAAAAAGAACCATTAACCAAAGGACTTGTAGGCCTATAGCTGGTGATTTGGATTCTAAATATTCATGCAAAAACAGTCACAACCAAATAAATCACTCTGACAGCCAAATAAATGTTGTATTATAGTGTAGTGATGAACTACTTTGCAGGTAATGACCAAAAAAAGCTTAGGCATCCAAGTCTATGTAGCATTGGTGCTGCACCTCAAAGGAGTGAGGACCTAAAAACAGTCAACTTGAATTTCATTGGTCAGTGAAAGAAATCAAAAAAACGTTGTAGTCCAGGAGTATTTTCTAACTCCAGACTAAAAACTGTGATGCTAGCTTGTGAAATCATAGTGTTGTTATGATAAGGTCATTTCACATTTAAGGTTACTAAAAAGAAATTCCTCAGTTGGGGCGCCGATGGCCTGGTGGCTGTGTCGTATGCGCCATGTGCAGTCAGATTGGGTTCGGAGGTTGGATTGGTTTGCTGCATGTCCTTCCTCACTCTCTCTTCCCGTTTCAACACTTCCTGTCTCTCTTCAGCTGTCTGGTATTGGCTGAATCCTTCAGTAAACTCTTTCTTTAAAGTTTCTTAAACAAGAAAAAATAACTTGTAAATACAATCTGCATGTTGTAACTTTTCAAGGGCTGTTAAACTTTTTAAAACAATTGTTTGTGCCAAACACAGATACAAAGTTTTCAAACCTGGTTCTTTCATAGAAGAATTAAAGTAATAAAATACAGGCTTGAAACAGTGGGCCTAAAGTGTGCTGGATGAACAGCCAGATTAGTGTTTGTGAACAGTTGTGATTTGCCTTTGTCTCATGTTCTGCCAAACAGGCCACCATAGAATTAGGATCCGAGGGGCAGATTCAAATTGGGGAGGTGCTCCTTGATGTGCCGAGCTTCTTGGCAAAGGTAGCAGCAACCAACACATGGCTACGACTGAGCTGGCACCAGGGCTCCCTTTGTTCTGCGCTTCTCGCCATCTGATATTAAGGATTATAGAAAGCCTTGTCAAGTCCTGTGCCTGCAGTTTCATCTAGGACCCCGTGTTGACAAGCAGTTGTGTCAGTTTTCTGTCTTTGAGGTGGGTTAAGATCGCTCATCCAAAGCTTGTCCGGGCCCTGTGCGGATGTCTGCTGTCTCTGGCAAAAAAAAAAAAAAAAAAAAAAAAAAACACGAGAAAGGAAAAGATGGGGGAAGTGATTGACTACACAGAGAAGTTTTGGCCCGTAGTCCTCTTTTGAACCCATTAATGCAGGGGCAGTACTGCTTTCATCCAGAGCTGGAACTGCCATGGCCGCAGGAGTCAGCGGTATGGGTGTGTGGATCAGTGTGTGTGTGTGTGTGTGTGTGTGGGTGAGGAGGGGGGCATAGCGACACAGCACATTTGCATCACATTTGTTGGGCGTGTTGCAATCTTCCAGCTGGGAGCGGTGAAGGACACGAGGAAGAGAATCTCAGTCGAGTCATGAATATGAGTTTGCGATGTCCTACCAATGTCAGGCTGTGGCTCTGAGCAGCGATATGCAAAACCACTCTCAAACTTCATTCCACTTATTGCTGATATGATCTGTGGCAGAGCCGGGGGAGACAGGGAATCGTTACTGTACAGACAGTGGTTATTAAATTGAGGGAAATGTCCTGAGCCATATTTAATAATAAGCTGATAGCCATATGGTTTTTGCCGGCAGCTCTAAACACCGCTAAAGGACCTAATTCAGGCCTATCAAGTGTTAAAAATCTGTCTGTGTACTCAGCCCTCTCCTGCAGGTTTTAATCTTATTGTCTTCAAATGACTTTGAATATTCTGAACGTAACACAGGCTTGCCAGCACAGCAGGTGGTTGGCCCTTTGATCTGCGCTTGTTGATGCTGGTGGAATTTAAATCGCAGGGTGACATCGAGCTCATGAAATCATAACATGAACAGCGAGTGCCAACTTTGATTCTGGTGTCCTTCTGTATTAGGTTCATTAGATGAACTTTGATGTATTGGGAAACAGATAATGAGCAAACAAGCGTTTTGCTGTCCCCATATGGACGTGTCATGAGAGAGTGCACATCCACTAAACACAGTGTGTATAAGGGGTTATGTAGCATGCTGCACTGTATTCACTCGCTATCCAGCTGTATGGCCGTGATGGAGGATGTAGTCTGTGGTGCTGTTGATTTTTACTGCATTTAACAGCATAGTGTTTCTGTTATCCAGCTCAGCTCAGTGCTATACATTAGTGATAGTAAGACTGATAGCAGTCCTGTTGTAATTCAAATCAGAGGCGATATACTGGAAGTGAAATCTGAGCTATTTTGCCAAAGCAAACAAAACACGACAAATATGAATATTAATTTAAAGAGCCCATATTATGCCCTTTTTGGGGTTCGTATATTTAATCTATGTACCTACTTTGGTACGTTCACAATAGCTCGGAAATTTCAACATGAGCTGCAGGGCTTGCCACAACGAGCCAATGGGCTTAGATCAGTGATCTCACACTGACAATGACGCCGCACTGACAAATGTTTATCGAGGGGGGCTAGAACCGAGCGTTACATGCAGCTAATGCTGCAGCTAACAGGAGGAGGTAGGAGAAGCCGCGTTTCCGCGGACTTTGAATTTTTGCACATAGATGTGCCTAAACATGCACAGGACAAATCTGTTAAGGATGCCTCCTGGCACGCCAAACTGGTAGGAGACCCCGGGGCAGACCCAGAATACGCCAGAGGTATAATATTTCCCGTCATACTGGGAACGCCTCAGAACCCCCCGGAGTCTGACGTCCTGTTTAATTTTAAATCAATAGAAAGCTAATAACTGTAATCGTGGAAGCAGTTAAGCTCAGCACTACATTGCATTAGTGGAAGCTAAGTGTACCATATACTGTAATCTGGCAACTGAGAGCTTTTTTTGGCTTGCATGTATCCATATGTCACCATTTAATTAAGAGCCCTCATTTTTTCCGCGGACCGAAACATTTTCACGGACTGTTCCCTACTTTCTTCCCCCGAAACCCACAACTGGAAGCTTTGTCTTTGATTGATGTTACACATTACCCTTATGGGTAACACACAATGACGCAAATGCCAGAAAGCCTTGTTCATTACCTTGTATAAAGCACAGAACTCTCTCTTCACATGTCCCCTTGAACTGGTCTATTTCCAAGTCATTGAGAACACACACCTGATTGTTAAAATATGAATGGAAGTACATCTGGACATTGGGTGAAAAGTTCAGATGATTCACTTGAATTCATATCTGCTTCTATCTTAAAGAACAAATAACTTCATTCATACATGTAACTTAATTTTTATCCCCGGGTTACAGCCGCAGCCTTCCCGGTGTTATGGGAGTGAGTAAAAAGCCCCCTGCACACAAGATGATGATTTTTCAGTGATATTTATGGTCTTGGTCTTGACTTTGTCTCGATCCCTAAACGTCTCGATCTTCTCTTGGTCTCGGAGCACTGCGGTCTCGGTTAGTGCGAGTGTTCCGCTACCGGACACTCGTCAAGACAACAGGTGATACAACACATTACCCACACAGAGCACCGCGCGACATGAATCACCTTTAAACTGGACCGTTTGATGACACAATTCTTACATCTTATATTTGCTTAAAAAGCTATCACTAGTTTACTGTTTTACACACAACGACTGAATGGGTTGAAATGATAAAGTAGGCTACAATACTTAAGTTCTGTACACATTTTAAAAAAGCATTCTTGTTCTTCTTAATCCACTAAATCAATAGAAAATCTTAAATTTGTCTGCTAGTTACTTCTCAGATTCAGATTTATAATTCAAAATAGGATTAATACACTATTTGTCCAAATAGCTTTATTATATGCCCTGGGAATTCACAAGGTATCCACCTATATATCCTTTGTAAATAAATACATAAAAACAATTTATATTACTCAATTACTCAAGTAGGATTAGCTCCAGCTGTAGCAGTGACAACAAAATGAGGAACACATTAATGCATCAAAAAATGTATTACATAATATTCTGTAACAACATTTTTCCAATGTTGTTAATCCAGACTAAAGTTTGATGCTTCTGTACTCTAACTTCTGTAACTTGTTTGAGGTTATTTCTGTGTTGTTACTTTAGGCTGCTAGCTTAAGAACCGAGTTGGCTTCTTATTCCACTGTCCTATTTAGTATCAAAACAAGGTCCCCATTTCTCATGATCCAATCTCAAAATGCTCCAAAAAGCTTCATTTGAATGTGAGAATGGCTATTTTTTTCTTCTGGTGGGGAATCCCCCCCGACCCCCCTACAGCCAATCTTTTCATACTTTCACTTCTTTAGAGTTTGCTAAAGAACACCTGCTGTGACTGTTAGTATGGGCATACAAGACACCTGGCTGTAGGTCACATTTGTTAAAAAGAAGCAAGGTCATATCTGTCATCCTAGATCTTGATCTTTCAAAAAAGAAAAATGTGTCAGTTTTATTCCTTAGACAGAAAACACCTATTCAAATTGGTTATTTGCTACTTGTTTTATACGTTGACAACTTTCAGTCAAAACTCTTTTTTATGCTTTAATCCCTGTACATGCCTTTTTAATCAATTTTCTAGCCAAATTCAAGAGGATTTAATATCATTAACACATTCTATACTATTAAAAAACTGCAGATCCCCAGATGATATTTGTCTTGTGCAAAAATTGGGATTTCCCAATTGCCAATGCACAATACAGATTTACATGGAGTTTAAATGTTGTTTGAAATCAGTTACTCAATTAGGACAAGTTGCAGATCAGCTTTCAGTGCACGATAGATGTAGTGCATGCTTTATAGCTGATAAACCTGTTAGAGGTACAATCCTATGACCAGTAAAGGTCAAATCAAGAGCAAAAAAATGGTTAATAAACTCAGCATCCATGCAGAAATGCCCGTCTCTATCTGTGCTCGCCTTCTTGATAACCCGAGCAGCATCTTTGCAACATTCCTCATGTTAGTAGCTTGTTTAGTGTGCATTACGTGTAGCAGGGCTCTGGGTGTAAGTAATTTCAGGTTGACTGGCAATTCACTCTGTGGCTGTCCTGCTTGTAGCCTTAGGCAGTGGGGCTGCAGTGGGGAGGGAGTGCCAGCACCAGTCAATTACCAGTTAATAAACAGTGGAAGTTTTCTATTAGTGCTTGTTAGTGCGTGTAAAAGATTGTTGGTATGTGGAATTGGGGGAAGGCACTGTGACTATGGCGTTAGAAAAAAAAATACAGCTATAATTTCTTTCCCTGGGTGTAATATACTGCACCCAGTTCTCTCAACACAAGTGCTCTATGAGATAATATTTGTTATTTGATTTTCAGCAAGCTAAACACTGCAATATAGAGTGTTTGCAGACTCATTTTTTCCCTTGAACGGTCGAGAAATGTGTGCTCAGGAATTCTACCTAAAGCAGTATTTCACGAGGTACTACAGAGCACTCCTTCCAAAACAAGAGAATCCATTACGTAGGCGTTATGTAGGCCAAACAATGCTGTGTGCAGCATGTGGTGTCATTGGTAACTTTACAGTCCCCAGTGGATATGATGCATAGAGACACTCTTTGGAAATATGATGTGTAGTAAATCCACCTATATCTCTGAGTGCTTACAAAGGAGCGTTGCTTTAAGAAAAGAAAAGAAAAACGGAGCACCTGAGTAGCTGTGGGAAGTAAAACAACTTTAATTGGATTTGTGGAAGAGATCACTCAACCTTAATCATACACACACCTGCACATCTGTACAGCTCATCCCTGCATCTTTAGTCTATGTGATGTTTTTTAGACTTTTATCTTATTCTAGGTAATTGAGAGTAGGAGTACAGCTGTTTAATCGTTTTTTTTATTTTTTTTTAGCTTATTTGTTTTACTTCTGTGTTCAAAATTCCATCTATGTGTAAGCAAACTTGGCAACAAATCCAGTTCTAATTTTCATTCTGGAGAAGTGGTCGTAGCTTCTAGTTTGAAAAGTGAAGCCATGGCAGAAGAGCCTTAAAGGTAGAATTTTATTCAGAATGTCTACATAAAAAGGTCTAAATTAATAAAAAGATGTACTAAACCTATGTCATATATAATTTTGTTATTGAGTTTGAGTTATCAAAGCCAGAGAAATCCATAATTTTATAGTTGTAACGGGATGTGTCTTTTTGTGGCGATGGCCGTGACTGAACCTCCATGACAGACAAAATATGTTCATCGTTGCCAAACGCCAGATGTTACGTCAAAGACCGCTGCATAAGGAAGCAGGAACCGCTACTGAAAGCTGCCGTACTGTTGCTGTATGTGCTGCTGTGATAAAAAAAACTTCACGTAAATTAGACTTGGATACATTGGTGGTAAACACATTATGTTCTGTTTCCCCCGACTGGTCTTGACTACGGTCAACGAGGAGTTTGTTTTCATTAGCGGGTAGCAGATAGAATCACTCCCATGATTCCCCGCTAGCCTCGGAATCATCTTTTGTCATTGTTTTGATTGAGAGCCCCCTGGTGGCTGCAAACTGCAAACCTTCAAACTTCCAAATGACCAGCAGGAGGTGACTTCACCGATTGAAAAATCTTTCCTCAGGGACCTCTTCTGATATGTTTATGGACTCAATCACTAGTTTCTTGTCTTCTTGAGAAGAGGACGTTGTAAATTGTGAAAATATTGGTTCCCATAAGAGTAACATGAACGTGAAGAAGGTTTGCTTTAGGCCTTGCTACCTGGTATTGACAGGTCACTATCACATCAGCCAGAATAGAGATTTAATACGTTATATCTACCCCGTTGTGTGCAATATGGTCTCTTATGGATCCAAAAAAGCCAAGATGGACCACATCCAAAATTCTAAAATCGAGGCTTCAAAAGGGGTGGCTGCTAAACTGATTGGTGACGACACATTGGCTACTTCTTCAAAACAACCTATGATAAGATTACCACCAATGACATCCACTTTTTGGATTGATTGATCAACAGAGCCAGGAGCTGTAGCAGTGTGTTACTAGGCAAAAGAAAATCTCATTAGACGGAAGAGATTCCAAATAAATGGCAGCATCCATTCCATCCTGCAGGAGCTGCTCTAATTACACACATTTTACATTAATCACCCAGAAAAGCAATGGATGCTCCTACGATACCCACAGACACCTGGAAACAGCATATGGGCTGGCGCCCTCTTGGGGTAATGGGTGGGGCGGACTCTTTGTCGACCATTGGGTCACCGGTAACCAGCAGCTGGGAGGCCGCCCTCTCATCACATCAACAAATCTCGCTTTAATTAGCTCACCTGCCCGTTTCCTCCCTTTTCCTCTGCATGCTCCCTGAAGCACTCCCATCAAACCTCCCTCAGACGGCTTACAGGCTCACCTTCCTCTCTCATCCTGCCTCCACACCTGGGAATATCTTCAGCCTATCAAGCTACCCAGAGCTCTGCAAACACACACCTACACACACACACCTACACACACAAGCATGCAAATACTCTGTGCTATAAACGAGACTGACAATTGACTTGGAAGATGCTTGGATCTCATTGATTTTTAAATGGTGCCTCACTGATACCTTATTAGCATTGAGATCTCCACCGATACGGTCACAGCAGAAGACCCCACGTGTCCTTTTGTACCTGTCGATATAATTTGCACACTCGCAGGTGGAAATGATCTCCCAGGCTTTGTTGTTGTGCTCACCCAGGCTCTTTCTGCTGGCTGTTTAAATAAGTTCAATAAGTGGAGCCGCAGGTCTACTGTATTGATCATAGTCACTGTCTGCACATTTGTGGGAACACAATCTATACCGGCTTAGTTTCTCTTGTGTACTGTGCAGCCCTGTGAACCATTAACATACACAGAGTCGCTTCATGTAACAGTCGGAGGGGTTCTTTTCAAATTAATTATTGCATAATTGTGTGGTTTAAAATAATAGTCTGGTATGAAAAGAAGTACTATTTAATATATTTAGCACAATAGGATGTCACTAAGAAACAGCTCATTACTTACTCATTACTACTTAAATATTCCAAAATGAGATTTCCTCTCCATACACACAGCCATTTTTACAGAAGGAGGTGTCAGATTTTTCAATTGCTTGATATCTCATTGAGGAACAAGCCTCTTCATTTACTCAGCAGCTCTTTATCTGAACGATCCCAGTGCACATTCCTGCCTTTGAATACCTTATGAAGCTGTGATGGGACCGCTCTGACGCGGCCGATGGATCCCACATGCATCGCCAGGCCGACTCTGGAGAGAGCTAACATACAAAGCAATCAGGGCCCGGAAAGATTGGCTTGCGATGCTTGCCGGTCTCGGGTGACGGGTAAAACTCCAACCACCATTGAACTACCGGCGTCGACTGTTAAAGCGCTCAAGTCCCTCTGGGTCCGCCAGCCCTCTCCCTCTCTTAACCACAGGGCCTCCATATGGACACGTATTATGGCTGCCGCTTAATTACCTATCAAAAAGAAAACACTTCTCTGCACTTGACAAGAGGGCTAGCTAAGGGGGGAGAGGGAGGAAAGGCGGAAAACAGAGGAACAAGAGCGGACATAACAACAACAAAAGGAAAGGAGAAATGGGACAGTGGGAGCGTGAGATTGATAGAAAGGACGAGCAGTGCATCTGTGCCGTGAATTTAAATAGATGGCGACTGACACGGGGGGAGTGGAGGAATAACCTCGCAGTGCCGATGGGAAGAGAAGGGATCTGGCTGCTATTTCTTTTTTTTGTTGTTGGGTGTTTACAAACACACACGACATCAGAGGAAAAGTGGGAGGGGCCGGGCTATAAATTACCTTTGATTGATGCTTGCCGCCGCGGAGGACGACAGTTAAAGACGCACGGCGCTCATCGCTGACCCTCTCTACACCCCCCATCCTCCCATCCTTTCACCCAGAAATTCACACACTCCTCAACGCCCCAAACACCACACAATTAACCATTCTGTCTGTCATATGGCCGACTGGTAGCGGTCATGTACCAAAATAAAAATAAATTCCTGTCGGATGGACGGCTGTTTAAAAGAGCAGCTTTCACCACAGGGGGGTTTGATGTGTCTGCCAAAGGCTCTGTGATGTAAATGTCAACCTCCATCACTTCGTTTCAGGCAAACAAATCTGATATATGTCGAAGGAATATAGATTTATTTTCCTTTCACGACAGATGTTGGCTCATTTTACTGATATAAATAGAGCTCTGGTTCATCATTTCAGTATCTGGACCCTTGTGAGTGAGCCCCTCTTGTTAGCTAACGAAGAGAAACTAAAAAAGGTAACACCAAAACTGAGCCCAAAACAACCCATCTAATTATACAGTTATAGAAATTGTGTGGAGAGAGCCAAACTAGGCCAAAACTCTTCTATTTGCCTCCAGCAATACCTAAGAGATCAAATATTGTTGTTCTTTTGATCTTGACGGTAGCAGCGGAAAAGTAATCTAAAATATCTTACATTCAGGTTACGTCCTAATATGAACATTCGGGATTATTTGTTGCTATTTTACTAGCTTTGTCTTGTGTTTTGGGCTCACAACTAATGAGATAAACTCTTTTCAGAATAGTTAAAGCTCCTGAGAGGAACTTTTGGTTTGTGTTGAGTTTGGCGCCCCCTGTGGACAGAGTGAAACTTCTTGTTCATTATCTTGTTCCGTACATGTGTAAGTAGTATTTTTAAACAAACAAAAAATATCTTGCACAGGGTGTACAGTAGATGTAGATTGCCTAGCGGTAAGGTTGCGCCCCATGTATGGAGGCGATAGTCCTCCAAGCGGGCAGCCCGGGTTCAAGTCCGACCTGTGGCTCCTTTCTTGCATGTCATTCCTCACTCTCTCTCCTAATGTCCTTCTCTATCCGCTCAAATTAAGGCAAATAAATCGCTTCCAGCTGATAATCGTATTCATCTTTGTGAGTCTTCACTGCGAATAACCTTAAAACGTATTTTTCTGTAGCAGCTGTTTATCTATCTTGTCTTGACACCTACCCTCCGGCAGCAGTTCTAGGCAATAAAAATAGCTCAATAAAAATAATCAATCTTTATGCTTGTGGTCTTGTTTGCTTTTGTGGGTCATAAAGAGGCATCAGAATTACTTCCAGTCTGTTATGGTAGCAACTTAGAAACTCCTCACAGGAGCTTTAAAGTAGACATTCTGTAAAAAAAAAGAAAGAAAGTGCAAACATGTAAGGTAGGAGAAGGTAAGAGCAGAGAGGATGTATCTTTTTTCTTCCCCAGGCGGGAGATCTGCCTCAGGCAACACTGTGCTCCCTGCATATATTACATCATTAAAAGAAAGTCTGTTTGACAACATACACTGACAAATTACAGACAACAAAAAGGAAAAGAACATGCAAAATGATCCACAACTGTTTTGGGATGAAAGTTTAACAAATTAAGAATAATGCATGAATGCGTGCGTGGGTTATATGGCTGAACAAGTGAATGTAAAACAAACAGACGTGCGACACCTAGCCGTATCAGCAGATGCTTCAAACTAGCTTTTTTATATACTTCGATTCACAGCTTATAATGTGTTTAAAAAGCCATTCATTCCAAGTTCTTGTGGAAGGCAGACTTCAGGCACCGAGCTGCTAGCAAGCAGTTTTGTTCCACATGCATCCTCGTGAAGAGTGACCTGCCAAGATCAGCTGTGTGGTCACTTACAAGATGTGTTTTGTGACTTCATGAGAAGAATGAAAATAAGAAAGTTGCAGTATTGAGCCAAGACACGTATTAAATCAATATTTATTTCTTCTCTTGTAGCTGGAGGCTGCCCTCCACAACCCTGTTCACTGTGCTTTGTTGGGCTTCTCTGCAGCGAGCACCTCCTTACCTCAAGGCTACCTCTGGGTAAGTAATGTGTAGCTTACATACACTCTGCATCCTCACCAACCCACACATACACTCAGATGAATGCCAAAGAACTAAAAGCAACGACAAAATAATGCGTATTCTCAGTTGCAGATAAATGATGCTTTTTAAGACCATTACCTACCATGGCCGTTTACGTGTCCTCCCGCTATTCTGCTCTCATTCATTAAAAAGCAATTAAAGATGTTTCTCAAGGCTAGGGATGAGACACCCAGCCATTTTTCTCAGTACAATGTCGTCAAGGAAGTGTAAATTAATACAGTTTTTAAGGCAGGTGGAAGGTAACTGCTGCAGAGTATTTTATGATGAGTGGGGAAATATGTGCTGCAAGAATATGATATCACAATCCCTGCGCTTGAGGGAATTTAGCCTGATCTAGAAACAGGAGGAATTCAGAGGAAGAAGAAAAAAACGAGACAAAGAATCTGCCATTAATCTTATAATTTTTTTGTTCCCTCTCCCATCTTTTCGGAGATGGTGGGCAATTTATCAGGTAATCCTCCTCCGACCTTAAAGGTGACTAAATCAAGTGTATGCCCCCACAGACACAAAGGGCGGCTCTGTGTCTCACACTCAGGTACTTTGTGGAGCTATTGTAAAATGGACCAGGTAGCTAGCTGAGATGGGAAAAGGAGATATGTTGGAGCTGGCATTTAGAGGACTCTGATATCAGTGTTTAAAGGGGCAGAGGTCACTGTGACCTTCAACTTCTCCTAGAGCTCGGACTATTACAGTTGAATGGAATGCACCTGACTTCAACCTCCCAAACCGTTTGGAGGAATAAAGGTAGCATGGCCACCTGATGTGTGTAACCGATCAGGATGCTTCCAGTAGTGTTGGTGAACGAAGACGAGCAAGCATCTGAGACAAAATGAAATCCCGTAAATTTAAAATTAGTCATTTCGATTGGTCACTGAAAGGTGAGTTACAAATTGCCTGGTTTTCATTTCATGGTTAGCAGTTAGCATACACATGGACTGCTGGTCAAGATGCTTTTAATTTTCCCATAAATTGTGAAAATGCTGCTAAATAAAGGCTTAATAGCATGAATCCCTCATGAGAGACTCAACAACTCGGGATAAAACAGATTATGAACAATCTGTGATGGGATAAGATCCTTTACACAGAAATGTGTCTGTCACAACAATCTTATCATTCCTCCCATGACTAACATGTCTCATGTAAAAGAAAATATTTACCACCAAAAACACAATCGGGGGGTTGCCAATAGCCTAGGGCAGGGGTTCCCAAAGTGGGGGTCGCAAGACCATGAGTGGTGGGTCGCGAGAGAAGAAAACATACTTGTGAAAAATGACTTTAAAAAAAATCCATATTTTACCCATTATTGTGAACATATACAAAACAAATTAGATCAAGAGATTCATTTTGTTCTGCTTCTAGCATTTCTTTCAATAAATTACTAAAATAATATTAGCCTGTTAGTCTGCCCGTCTGTTTTAACCACCTCCATGGACAGTGACGGTCCCCATGTCTCTATCACCTCATTTTAAGGGGTCACATGCCGAAAAGTTTGGGAACCCTTGGCCTAGGGGATAGTGCACGCCCCAACTAGCTAGGCCTATTGGTCCTCCAGGCGGGCGACCCGGGTTCAGGTCTGACCTGTGGCTCTTTTCCCGCATGTCGTTCCACACTCTCTCTCTCCCTGCTGATTTCCAGCTCTATCCACTGTCCTAGCTCTACAATAAAGGCCCCAAAATAAATCTGTCAGGGCCACTGAATCAGAAAAACAACGTGAGAAACTTTATTAAAATCCCAGTATGAAGTTACAATTCTGAAAATGAGAAAAAGCCATCAGAGTTGAAAACTCAATAGTAGTGGTCATTTCCTGCCATTCCTAAAGCTGGAATCAAAACAACCATATAGCTGCAGTCTGACTGTTTACATGATTGGTCAATGAAATGTATTGTTTCACTTGTATGGACGGCAAGAATGCTGACTGTTAATTTAAAGAGGACCATTAATTGTGTAGTTTAAAGGCAATTGTGTTTCTGGTGTTGTTTTTATTCTTAACATCTGCGTGCATTCAGGCACAACTAGCCATTAACTGTCGCTTCAGCAGATATCTGTTCAGTTATCTTCAAGGCATTGCAGTCAGGCACACAGCAAAGAGCTAAACTTTATCGGGTCGAGACCAAGTCGTTTCTCATGCCATTCAAGAGAAGTTCAATGCATGCCTCAGGTTTGAGAGATATTGTCAAGAGAGTCTCGCAGTCTTTGAGGGCAAGTACAAATCAACATGTAACCCTTCAACATACAATTCAAGAAAAGAGCCGAGGATTTCTGCTCTGTGTAACCATCAAGGTCCACATGTGTCTGCTCACATTTCTTTAATGTCACCTGATTTTAGCTGATATAATTTTTTATATTTCAATTACAAATTACAACCATACAAGAAGGGAATTAATCCTGAAGTAGTATATGTAGCTGTTTTTTTAAATCCTGGCCGACAGAAGTACTGATAGTCTTTTCTTGGAATTAACTTTGAAGGAGTGAGTTTGCCTCGATTGATCAGAAACTGAGAGAAAGGAAAACTGTGCTGGAGCGTTGTTCATTAACAATGAATATACTCTGTATCACCTCTTGATCAAATTATAATCATATTTTTGTGTTTGGAGGCAGTCATAATTGATATCCTGGATGAACTGTGCTAGTGTTGTGGTACTCGAGATCGATCTTTGTCTCAAGACCGCTTTTTGAAGGTCTCGTCTCAGAATCGAAAGTATTTTACTCAGTCTTGTCTTTAGGATGAACCCCAGAAAGCTTTCCCCTCTTCCCCTCCCTTATGGGCGGCATGTTAATAAGCAGTTCATAGGAGGGTATTAAGGGAAAACTCTTAATGGCCTATTAGCTAAAGATTATGGTCATATAGAGTAAGGTACTAATGACTGCATAATGACCAATAAGCAGCCAGTGTGCTAATAATTAGCATGCTATTAAGCAACTAGTTAATTGTGAATATTGCAACCTTAATTTCGAGAGTTAACAGATTCTAAAAGGAATGTCATCACATTAAGTAAAAGTACCAATGTCAGCACCTGCAGATGATTTCTATTTAAGAGCTGAAATCTCAGGAGGAAAAAGTCTCTGCGGTACCTTTCTGCTTACACCAAAGTCTGTAAACCAAGCAAACGGAACACGGCTAATGCTATCTAATCTAATGCTGGTGCTCAAGGGCGACATCTACTGGATCAAAAAGTCGCACATTCTTCCTTTAAGCACATCTGACCTTCTTCCAGCACTATGATCGTTACAACACTGTACAACCAAAGCAACAGCTAAAAACCTGTTTCCACTGAAAAACCACAGTGAAGGCCTGCAGATCCTGCAAGAATAATTAGCCTCCCTCAGCTGGTGCGACCTCCCTGGCAGGCTTGTCAAATATGGGATGACACTAATCATGTTAAAGTGAGATGAGCTATGGGGATTTCTGTGTGCTTTGATCAGAGTAATGACATTGTGTCTAATCAGCCTGATACCCCAGTGTTCCCCCTGTTTGTCTTCACCTTCCCTGTCCCCATTTGCCCAACATCCAACAACTAACTACGCGTGTTCCTCTTTTACGAACTTATTCAGGAAGTTAGGATTCACAACAAGTGGCACTGATGGGGAGATTTTTTTAAATGCATCCATTTCTGAGTACATCAACAATCTGGTGACCCGTGGTTTTGAAGTCTGCACAGTGTGCCATCACGACCATTCTACTATGGTTCCTCGCTGCATCCACAGCTATCTAATTAATGCTGGCAGGGCATTTACTGTTTGGGAAGTTTTTATGTCTCCCAAGCTGAGAGGTGAAATCTGTCCAGGACAGGACTCCAGACATCTGTTTCTCCAAATCAGTGATGATGACTTTGTCAGGACAGAGGATATCAAGCGGAGGGAGGTGGAAAGAAGGAAAGAAAAAGGACCCTTTACAGGGATAGTGTCCAGATGGACATGTTTAAAATGTGGAGGGTTTGGACTGAAGCGAGGTTTGCCTCTGGCTCTGGATTCACAGAGTCACTCGAAGCAGTGTTTTGTAGGGCTCCTCGCTCCAAGATAAGTCCTCGCTATCTTTTTTTTCAGCCCCGTGCAACAGACCATTATTCGTTCTGGCTCATTCTCAAGAGCCCACAGGATCGCTCCTGTCCAGATTCTGCACGCTGATACAAATCAAACAAATGATTGCATGCAAATAAGGGTGACTGTGGAGGAGAAGGAGCTAAAGACTATATTTAGCTCACGTCACATTCACACGATGTGATTCATACAGAGAATAAATCTTCGGTGTCGGAGCAGCAAGCAGCCGTGCTTCTCTCCCTGAAAGAACATTGTATTCTGTCGGGACCTCCACCCGGGCCACACAAAGGCGTAATGGATAAAATTACACTGAAAACCCACAGCGACACTTTAATTGTTTGGGATTGGGAGCAACGCCACTTTAATTGGAAATGCATCAGAGATAGAGGTTGGAGGGCCCCTGCTGTCTGCGTTTTCTCAGCATTGGCTTTGACAGGATTACACAAAGGCCAATATAAATGTGTAACACAGGAAAACAAAACACTCAGTCTGTTTGGTGTGATCGGCCCTGAGCAGCTTGTTATGACAGCAGGACTTTTTTTTTTGATAAAATTTAAGGTGGCTTTCTTGTTTGTTAGAGTTTTTTTTTTTTTTTTCTAAAGGGACAGACATCCAGAGGCGCTAGACACTTTCAATCAATCCAAATTGAGCCACATGAAGCTTCCAGCTTTCAAAGGCGCTGTTTGAATTCTTGCTTTTTCGTCTTCATTTGTACTGAGCAGACTGCCTACAATTGTTCAGTGTCACCTTGGTCATGTTGAAACCTGGTAGGGGTTTAAGAAAACAGATTCATGTGTGTAAAGCAGTATAATGTCCAGTTGTCCAGTTTGGACAACTAATGTTTAGTTGTCCAGTTTGTCCAGTTTCAAAAACACAATCCATTTTCAAGTGTTCTCATGGAAAGGCTCTTTTTCTTCACATGTCAATGTTCTCAATATTATTATTATCGTATTTTTTTTTTAGATCGTATACTTATGCCATTTTTATGTCCAATACAGCAGGCACACACACTGACGGCCCAGTGTGAGCGCGTCAGACCACCAAAAAACAAACTACATCTTTAAACTCACCATTTGAAGATTTTCTGAACTCTCCTGATTAAATCCAGTGGAAAAGATTCACGGCCAATTGTAGGCGACTGTGCCGACGACTGACATCTATTGTAGCCAATGAAAATCTCTAAACATGGATAAGCTGCTTCTATCAATACATCGGGGTGATTTCTTCATACACAGACTAAGATGATCGATTTAAAGTGGTTTTCAGAAGTGCATTAAAAGTACTAAAAGGATGAGTTGGGGCGCAGATGGGCTAGCGGCTGGGTCGTATCACCGGTACAGAGGCTGTCGTCCTGTAGGCAGGCAGCCCTTGTTCGGGTTCGGGTCCGAACAATGACCATCCTCGAGTATGGTCACCTCTTGCTAGAACAAAACTAAATATGATCAGATTGTTTAAAAGACTATTTAATGTAAAGTTTCATTCATTTAGAAAAAATAAAAAGTGATCAAAATGAAACAAATGTGGTGTGAAACATGTCTGTGATGAAGTCATTAAAAAGTTCTCGAACTATTTGAACAGAGTGTCAGTAAGAAGTTGTGATCTCTAACTTTTCCCCCTTTCAAAGTAACCTTCCCATCACAGTTTATATAAGAAGTCAGAAGAACAGTCACTTGATCCTGTAAACTCATAAAAAAAAAAAAAAAAAAAAAAAACCTCATTGTTAAACAAATCAAAGAGTTTCAGAAACTTACGACAGCCTCTCTGTTCTGGGCTGATGAAAAGATCCCGGAGTTTTAAGAATTGTTTGATGTTCGGGGATGACATTGTGAGTCCATTACGTAATGTGTTTAACATTCCAAGTGATATTCAAGAAAAGCGAGCGAGGACTACGGACGACAAGGTCTGAAAGGATAATTGATTTGAACTTTCTTGAAAATGAAATTGCTGACAGGTAAAGAACGTGTAACCCAAAGGCACGTTAATTTGATTAAGACGGTGAAACACACTGCGGGCGTGATCTGAGGCAGGCCGGCCCCGGCTCTGCTCCTTGCTCCTCCTATCTCCTTCTTTATTCTGTTTCAGCGGAATAGTTTATTACCCGTGGCATTGTGATTCAGTCCACTGGTGCAGCTTAACACGGGGTCTCGACCTTTTTTCAAACCAGGTTTTTTTTCTTTTTTTTTTTCTTTCCGTTCCTCCCTCCCTACAGGTGGCAGGCAGAGGAGAAGGTTCCCAGGGGCAGATAGAGATATTCTCCCTCAACAGGCCCATGCCAAGAGCTGTGAAGAGTCTGCAAGTCGGCTCAGGTGTCCGCTGTCTTGAATATGTGCCAGAAG